>NC_092337.1:291251250-291560625 GCF_046630445.1 Rutidosis leptorrhynchoides | reverse complement strand
GTTAACTAGTAACACTTGACCAACAACAACCAAAATCATGAATTAAAGATGCTAGGAAATGAAGAAATAAACTAATTTAAACAAGTAACAAGTCATGGTTGTTCATACTTTAAAGATTCAAACCAAGGCTTGATATTTAAAAATGTAAACTTTAAGTTTACAAACATGGATTACAAGTATGATTTTACAACATGAACTTTAATCTTTTAAAACTTTAAAGGTAGAACCATAAACTAGTAAGTCTAGATTCTTGTGTGTTCTTGTAAATACAAGATGATAAGAAGAATTAAACTAGAGAGTTTGATTCTTGTACTAGTAAGTAAATAATAACAAAAGAACAAGTAACAAAACAACAACAAGAAACAAGTAACTTGAACAAGCAAAAGATGATGATGATTATGATGCTTGGCTACAGTTTTAATAAAGAAAGAGGAAGAAGTATGAAGCTTGCTACTTACAAGTATTTGAGAGAAAAAGGGAGAAAAAGTTTAGAGAAATTTTCAAGTAACTTGTGTGTCTGAGAAAGTGAGATGGAACTAGTGAACAAGTAACTAAAAAAAAATGAACCAAGCCCTCCTAAAAGGCCTCTTGGCCTACGGTCATACAAGGAAAAGGGGGAGGCAAATTGTCCACAAGTTAACTTCATGTAAAGGCTCAAAAGTTGGTATTATGGGGTGTTTGCATGGGAAGTAACATGTAACCATACTAGTAACTATATTCCATTCACCAACTAATTAGTTTAAGCCTTAATGGATTACTTACATGAAAGTATGGGCTAACTAATCCATTTAAGTGAGTAGGGTGGGCTTCTAAGCCCATGTACAATTAAAAAGTCCAAGTATGTATGTAAGTAACAAGTTAAATAAATAAGCCCAAGCAATTAACTAGTAACCATAGTTAATTAAAAATGATTAATAAAACTTAATCATGAATGTAAATAATATTCAAAAATATTATTCGTGTAAAGTTTCGTGTGTCACAAAGATGTTTCGGGCATTTAAAGTCAAGTATGGTAACATGTAAATGTATATACAATACATTCATAAAACACAAGTATTAATAATAATTATTAATAAATAAACGTTGGAAAATCCAGGGTCGTTACATTACCCACCTGTTAAATAAAATTTCGTCCCTAAATTTTAAGTTGAGGTAGATGGAGGAGTTGGGAAAAGGTGAGGATACTTCTGCATCATTTGATCCTCTCGCTCCCAAGTAAACTCAGGTCCTCGTTTGGCATTCCATCGTACACGTACAATTGGAATCTTGTTGCGTTTCAAGGTTTTGATCTCACGATCCATAATTTCAACAGGCTCTTCCACAAAGTGGAGTTTGTCGTCAATTGTAAGTTCTTCCAGTGGTATGATAAGTTCGGGTGCAGCAAGACACTTCTTCAAGTTTGACACGTTGAAGGTAGGATGAACTGAGCTCAATTGAGTTGGAAGATCCAAACGGTAAGCAACGGGTCCAACACGTTCCAAAATTTCAAAAGGACCAATGTATCGCGGGTTTAACTTTCCACATTTTCGAAAACGGATCACACCTTTCCAAGGTGCAACCTTCAACATTACACGGTCACCGACGTTGAATTCAAAGTCTTTACGTTTAAGAAAGGCATAACTCTTTTAACGATCGCGGGCAGTCTTAAGTCTCTCTTGAATCTGAGAAATCTTCTCCATTGTTTCATGGACTACCTCGGGTCCGGTGATTTGCTTTTCGCCTACTTCAGCCCAACAAATAGGAGATCGGCACTTGCGACCATACAATGCTTCAAAAGGTGCAGCATTAATGCTCGAGTGATAACTGTTGTTGTAAGAGAATTCGGCGAGTGGCAAATGCCTTTCCCAGGCCTTTCCGAAATCAATGACACATGCACGAAATATGTCTTCCAAGGTCTGAATCGTTCATTCACTTTGCCCGTCGGTCTGTGGGTGATAAGCAGTACTCATGTCGAGACGGGTTCCCATGGCTTCTTGTAAGGAACGCCAAAATCTAGAAGCAAAAAGGGGATCGCGATCTGAGATGATCGACAAAGGTACACCATGCCGAGATACAACCTCTTTGTTGTATAGTTGAGCGAGTCTCTCCATCGTATCATTTTCCTTCATAGCTAGGAAGTGCGCAGATTTAGTGAGACGCTCAACGATAACCCAGATGGTATCGTATCCGCCCACCGTCTTTGGTAGTTTAGTGATGAAATCCATTGTTATCCTTTCCCACTTCCATTGCGAGATTTCCGGTTGTTGAAGTAACCCAGAAGGCCTCTGATGTTCGGCCTTGACTTTTGAACAAGTCAAACACTTACCAACATAAGTCGTAACGTCCTTCTTAAGATTTGACCACCAATACTGTTCCTTAAGATCATGGTACATTTTGCCCGCTCCGGGATGAATCGAATATCTCGACTTGTGTGCTTCATCAAGTATGAGGTTCCGTAGATCTCCATAAAGAGGTACCCAAATTCTTCCGGCATAACATCGAAGTCCAGACTCCCTAACCTCGAATCGAGAGACAAGTATCTTCAAATGTTCGTGAGATATATTCTCCTCCTTGAGAGCCTCATCTTGGGCTACTCTGATCTGGCTGTTGAGGTTTGAATGGATGGTGATGTTCAAAGCCCTAACACGAAGAGGTGCCGTCCTCTCCTTTCGGCTTAAAGCGTCAGCTACAACATTTGCCTTGCTAGGGTGATAACGGAGTTCACAATCGTAGTCGTTCAATCTCTCGATCCATCGAAGCTGTCTCATGTTCAGTTGCTTCTGATCGAAGATGTGTTGGAGGCTTTTATGATCGGTGAAAATAGTGCTCTTAGTTCCATACAAATAGTGTCTCCACAATTTGAGCGCGAAGACAACGGCTCCAAGTTCGAGATCATGAGTAGTGTAGTTCCGTTCGTGAATCTTCAGTTGACGAAAAGCATAGGCAATAACCTTTGATCTTTGCATCAGTACACAACCAAAACCACTTTTCGAAGCATCGCAATAAACGACGAAATCGTCACTGCCTTCAGGAAAGAGATAAGATAGGTGTGGTGGTTAACTTCTTCTTCAAAGTTTAGAATGCTGATTCGTGTGCGGGTTCCCAAATGAACTTCTTCCCTTTGTGAGTCAGTGCGGTCAAAGGACGCGCAATCAGAGAAAATCCTTCAATAAACCTTCGGTAGTAACCGGCGAGACCTAGGAATTGGCAGATATGCATCGGAGTAGTAGGGGTTTCCCAGTTGCTGATAGCTTCAATCTTGGTGGGATCAACTTTGATACCCTGGTCGCTCACAACATGACCCAGAAACTGGACTTCCTTCAACCAAAATTCACACTTGGAGAATTTGGCGTAAAGTTGCTCTTGCCTCAAGAGTTCAAGTACTAGTCGAAGGTGTTGCTCATGCTCTTCTTCACTCTTAGAGTAGATGAGGATATCATCTATGAAGACGATAATGAACTTATCCAGGTACGGCTTGCAGACACGATTCATGAGTTCCATGAACACGGCAGGTGCATTGATTAATCCGAATGGCATCACGAGAAACTCATAATGACCATAACGAGTTCTGAACACAGTTTTCATCACATCACTTTCCTTCACCCTCAACTGGTGATAACCGGATTGCAAATCGATCTTAGAGTAAACGCTCGATCCTTGTAGTTGGTCAAAAAGATCATCAATTCGTGGAAGAGGATACCGATTCTTGATCGTCAATTTGTTGAGTTCACGGTAGTCGATACACATACGGAAGGATCCATCCTTCTTCTTCATAAACAACACAGGTACGCCCCAAGGCGAGAAGCTTGGTTGGATAAATCTACGGTCTAGCAGTTCTTATAGTTGACTCTGTAATTCTTGCATCTTGGAAGGTGCGAGTCGATAAGGTGCGCGAGCTACAGGTGCAGTTCCTGGCACTAAGTCGATCTGAAAGTCTACTGCTCTCGGCGATGGTAATCCAGGCAATTCTTCAGGAAAGACATCGTAAAATTCGTTCACAATTCGAACGTCGTTCACACTCTTTACCTCGGTTTCTACCATTTTCACATGTGCTAGGACAGCAAGACGTCCCTTCTTCATGATCTTTTGTGCTTTCACGCAACTAATGAGGTTCAGCTTCGAGGTACATCTATCTCCGTAAATGATCAGTGGCTCACCATATCCTTGTGGTATACGAAGAGCTTTATCTCCACAGATAATATCGGCCCTTATCTTGGTCAACCAGTTTATACCGACGATAACGTCAAAACTTCCCAATTTGATGGGTATCAAATCAATCTCGAAATCTACACCAGCTATGTTGATAATAGCTCCTCGACTAATGTAGTCAACTTTTTTAAGTTTACCGTTGGCTACTTCGATAAGCATACTCTCTTTTAAAGGGGCTAATGACCAATTAATCTTATCGCAAAAGTGTCTACATACATAACTCCTATCGGCACCAGTATCAAATAGGACAGAAGCTAATAAATTGTTGATAGTGAATATACTTGTCACCAAGTCGGGATTCTCGCGTTCATCCCTTGCATTAACGTTGAAAGCTCTACCACGGGGTGGTCCGCCATCTTTTCTTTTGTTGGGACAAGCATTTATGAAGTGGCCCGTCTGTCCGCATTCGTAGCACTTTTTAGGTCCATTGGTGTTCGGCTTCCCATTCAAATTCGTGACCTTGCAGTCCTTACTAATATGTCCAGTTCGTTGGCACTTTTCACAAACAACGTTACAATACCCAGTATGGTGCTTGTAGCACCACTTGCATTGTGGTAAGGTTCCCTTATAGTTGGGGTTGGAGTTCCCACCGTTGTTGTTTCCTTTGAAACCCTCATGTCGTTTCGCCTGGTTTTGATCATAGGTCCTTCCCCTGTTGTTATCCCATTTGCGTTTCTCACTACTACATGCTTCAGACTTAGCCTTCTCCGGTTCATCGATGATAATTTGGTTCATTAAAGTATGCGCCATACGCATCGCTTCCAGGACATTAGGTGGCTTGGATGAGGTGACGTTTCCCTTAATGGACTTAGGAAGTCCCCAGAAATATCTCTCCATACGCTTGAATTCCGGGGTGACCATGGTAGGACACATCAGGGCTAGTTCCAAATATCTACGATTGTACCCATCGAGGTTGTTCCCTACAACCTTCAACTGCATAAACTCAATCTCCATCTTCTGGATCTCGGTCCTAGGGCAATATTCTTCAATCAGGGCCCCTTTGAATTCCTCCCATGGAGTAGCAAACGCCTCATCAATACCTTTTGCTTGAGCCAACGTTTTCCACCACGTTAGTGCGCCGTCAGACAGAGTGCATGAAGCAAACTTGGTTTTATTCGCCTCTGAATAGTTACTAACTCGAAACACAGATTCTAATTTCTCGAACCATCTAGTGAGACCAATCGGCCCCTCTGTTCCACTGAAGTTCTGGGGTTTACAGCTTTGGAACTCTTTGTATGTGCACCCATTACGAATGGGCTGGATAACCGGTGGCGGTGGCAGTGGAGCTTGGAGGTTCCTTTCTGCTAAAGCTGCGGTGACTCGTTCATTGATCATATCCTCGATTTGGGCTGCGGTAGGTGTGGATCGTCCGTTGGCTATGGTGTTCTAAACAAAAATTTTGACTCAAGTCATAATCTAGTATTCAAATAGTAATAATACAGTATACAACAACTAATATGTAAACAGCACAACACATGTTAATTAAGTAGAGCAACCAGGTACAAATACCACAGAATCAACATACAGTAACATAAACAAAACACTTGTGCAAAAAGTAAACAACACAAAGTTCCATTCATTAATAATAAGTTACATACATCAGCATAGGTTTGTACAATACATAAGTGAAACATAAAACTACAACTAGATTACATAATGAAATCTACTACAAAAGTCCTACGGTGATGGTGGGTGTAGGATGTCCAATACGTGGGACATCTGGTCCTCGAGCTCAGCTACCCGAGCACGGAGGATCACCTCCCTCATCAGTTCCTCGACAGAGGGAGTGGGTGGGGCAGGCGGTGCAGTCGGTATGGGTAGTGCTGGTGGAGCTGGTGGTGCAGACGGTCCGGCTCCAGAAGTAGAGGCTGCGAAGCGGTAAGGCTTACGGATGAAGGGACCTACAGGATACGGCACAAGCCGCTTACGGGCGGTAACCCTATGACGCTGACCATATGCGTCAGTGAATGCTCGACCTCCATTAATCCCTAGAATGACGCTATCATCGAAACGGTACCGTTTCTTCGGCGGGGTGGAGAGTGGCTGAACAGGTGCATCATTGGGATCCTCCTCGTCGGAGTCATCATCACTAGAGTCGTCTGTGGATGAGTCTTTGGATGACGGGTCATCTGAATCATGTAGAGGTGGCTGCACGGGTGGCTGTACTGGCTCTCCTCGGGCAGCCATCATCTGTCGGTATCTGAAAGGCGGGATCGGCACGAGTCGTCCATCAGGAGCGCGTTGGCACCAAATTCCGCGGGAATCACAACACCACTGGGATGGTGTTGTGGCTCCTGAGGTACTGGAGCTAGTGGAGCTGGAATATCCGGGAGGTCCTGGGCTCCGTCTGCAGTACCCACTGAGGCAGGCGCATGACTACTAGCTCCGGAGGACGAAGCACCTGGGTCACTAGAGTGCGTCGCCGACGGGATCGGGGGATAGGCAACAGTGGCAGGTGAAGTGGCTGAAGTGTCTGAATCGCTGCTCAAAATGATAGCAGGTGGAATATCCGACATCTGAACAAGGAAAAATAAATTTTCCATGTCAGTAAGTCATAAAGCAAGCACGTATTAGGCCAAGTAACTACAACAGTCTAGATCATGTGTAACAGTAAGTAGCATGGCAATAATGACAAGTATCATGCAATCGAAAGCAGATAATGAAATGTCCCGTTCTTATTGATTAAAAACGTTCCATATTAATTGATTTCGTTGCGAGGTTTTGACCTCTATATGAGACATTTTTCAAAGACTGCATTCATTTTAAAACAAACCATAACCTTTATTTCATCAATAAAGGTTTAAAAAGCTTTACGTAGATTATCAAATAATGATAATCTAAAATATCCTGTTTACACACGACTATTACATAATGGTTTACAATACAAATATGTTACAACGAAATAAGTTTCTTGAATGCAGTTTTTACACAATATCATACAAGCATGGACTCCAAATCTTGTCCTTATTTAAGTATGCGACAGCGAAAGCTCTTAATAATCACCTGAGAATAAACATGCTTAAAACGTCAACAAAAATGTTGGTGAGTTATAGGTTTAACCTATATATATCAAATCGTAACAATGGACCACAAGATTTCATATTTCAATATACATCCCATACATAGAGATAAAAATCATTCATATGGTGAACACCTAGTAACCGACATTAACAAGATGCATATATAAGAATATCCCCATCATTCCGGGACACCCTTCGGATATGATATAAATTTCGAAGTACTAAAGCATCCGGTACTTTGGATGGGGCTTGTTGGGCCCGATAGATCTATCTTTAGGATTCGCGTCAATTAGGGTGTCTGTTCCCTAATTCTTAGATTACCAGACTTAATAAAAAGGGGCATATTCAATTTCGATAATTCAACCATAGAATGTAGTTTCACGTACTTGTGTCTATTTTGTAAATCATTTATAAAACCTGCATGTATTCTCATCCCAAAAATATTAGATTTTAAAAGTGGGACTATAAATCACTTTCACAGATTTTTACTTCGTCGGGAAGTAAGACTTGGCCACTGGTTGATTCACAAACCTATAACAATATATACATATATATCAAAGTATGTTCAAAATTTATTTACAAAACTTTTAATACATTTTGATGTTTTAAGTTTATTAAGTCAGCTGTCCTCGTTAGTAACCTATAACTAGTTGTCCACATTTATATGTACAGAAATAAATCGATAAATATTATCTTGAATCAATCCACGACCCAGTGTATACGTATCTCAGTATTGATCACAACTCAAACTATATATATATTTTGGAATCAACCTCAACCCTGTATAGCTAACTCCAACATTCACATATAGAGTGTCTATGGTTGTTCCGCAATATATATATAGATGGGTCGACATGATAGGTCGAAACATTGTATACGTGTCTATGGTATCTCAAGATTACATAATATACAATATAAGTTGATTAGATTATGGTTGGAATAGATTTATTGTGACGACCCGTCAATTTCCAACCAAATTTAAACTTAATCTTTATATAGTTTTGATACGATAAGCAAAGTATGTAATGTTGAGTCTAGAAAATTTTGGAACGATGTTCATATATTCAATTGACCTTCGACTGCTCCCGACGATTCACGAACAACTATTTGTAAATAGAAACGTATATATTTAAATATATATATATATATATATAAAATAATTTGAAATAATATATGATTTAATTGTAGGAAATAAATAAGTAAATTAATATGCGATATAATAAAAACTATTATGTTATTAAATAGATACTTATATTTATATATAAATATTACTTATAAATATATAATATTATATTGTTTAAAAAATATAATTAAGATATTTATTTACTTAAAATTGTTAATTAAGATTGGTTACATATATAGAAAGTGTATATTGAAAATGAATGATTTCGAGCTTAATTAGTAAACGTCAGTAACACTCGGTTGATGTTTTGTTAGTTTTAATATAGATATAGTACATGTTCATGAGGGATTGAAATAAAAGTTGGACTGTAAATTGATTACGAAGAATTTAGATTTGTTAAATATATTTTTACCTTTTTAAGTTTAAATATTAGTACTCGGTACATATAAATTGGAACAGAAAATAAATAATTATCGAATCTTTTTGATCAGGTTTCAAACAGTTAATGAGTGAAATAATTAAAAATATTTAATCTAAAAGTTTGGGGATTTTAGGAACACTTATATACGATAACTGATTAGCAATAGACACGATATAATACTTCGTAAAATAAAACATCGACTGAATAATTACAAGAAGCTTGATGGCTTCACTATTTATCACTGTATATGATTATTATTCTGATTTGTACCATATTTGATTATTATATAAAATACTGTTTTGGTTGGTATTAAACCACTATCCATCTAGTTCCTTTATATCTACATTCATATAAGTAATATAGATATAGATACAGAGATCACATATAATATCACCATCTCACCATTCATGTTCTTCCTTCTTGCTCCTGTCAACCCAAGGCCACCACCGGCCGCCTTGCTACCACCATCCTCCATTCTCATCATCACCACAACCTTAGAATCCGTTTCCTTTTCCTTTTCTTCTTCGAGAATCTATCATCCCAATAGTCACCCATCTTCAAACCCCACAACACCCATCGTTGTCACCACCACATTCATCATCAACGAACCTTTTCAACTGCTACTCGTTCTGTTGTTTTTTAATCATACACATACAAGATCAAATCATTGTCATTTTGTTCTTACCATCAAAACAAGTGAACCAAATCACTTCTAGTTTCTAGTTAAACTTACTTGACAACCACTCTTAAACCGTCACTATAGACCACTATGAACACCATCTTCAACCTCAAGCCAACCGTCACTCTCTCACCTCTTTCTCTCTCCTTCTTCTACGTGAAATCATCAAGATCACCGCACCACCATCAACTGCCTTTCACCATCATTATAACCATCATCATGTTACCCATCTCTCTTCTCTCTCTCTCCTATATCTCTTGCATTTTTTTTCTTTTTCTGTCGAGCGCCACCAAATCCAATATGATCAAAATCACCACCTCCGTTTTATTTCTAACTATTACTACTGCCGCTGCGATTGGGTTCTGTCACCGGACGGCCACTCTCATCCGCCACCATCTCAACACCCCACGAGAAACCAACCACTTAATTCCTAGTTGCTATTACCTGTCTTCTACTCCGTCTGTTTCATTGTTTCAATCATGATTTTATGAAGATGATGAATCAAGATGAGCTTCGTGTTTTGCTTCTGTTTAACTCAACAACAACGAAACCCACAAAATTTTACTTGGGTTTATTAGATAGCTATAATGGGTTTCCATATAATTAAATATTGGGCTCGTAAAACTGTTGGGCCGAAGGATTTAGGCCAGGCTTTAGGAGTGATCGATATGTTTTATTTATAAAGAAGGAGGAGAAAAGAAGATAGAAAGAAAGATGGTTAATTATTACGGGGTTCCTTGTTTAACCAGAAAAACGATGTTAGAAGAATGGTGGAGGGCATTTGTGCTAACCAGGAGGTCTCAGGATCGAGCCTCAAATGTGGCATTTTTATTTTAATATGAAGTAGAACAGACAGGATAAAATGATTAAGGATATATAGAAACAGAATTAAATCAAGAAATCTGATTAGCTTGAATGGTTAAGGATGTGGGTGATTAAGCGAGGGGTCTTGGGTTCGAGCCCGGCTTATGGCTTTATTTTTAGAAAAGCTTGTTGAAGGTAGTTTTCATATCTAATATTAATATTATGATTATTATGATTATTATTATTATTATTATTATTATTATTATTATTATTATTATTATTATTATTATTATTATTATTATTATTATTATTATTATTATTGTTGATGTTATTATTATTATTCATTTATTATTACTACTACAAGTATTATAATTATTAGTATTACTATTATTACTAAACTATGTATTATTATTATTATTATTATCATTATTAATATTATTATTATTATTATTATTATTATAGTTATTATTATTATTTTCATTAAAATAAATATTGGTATTATCATTAACATTATTATCATAATGATTATAATCTTTAAAAACTAAAAGACATTTATATAAAAATATATTTTTACATCTATATTAGGTACTAATTGTTATAATAAAATGTTATTATAATTATGTTATAAATAATATATAAATATATTTTAAAGTTAAATCATATATATAAATATTAATTATTAATTTATTTACCAAAACAACATATAAATTATGAATATAAGAAGTATATTAATAGTATTAATATAAACTTGTTAGTTGTTATTATGTGTTTTAATATATATAACTGATATAGGTTCATGAATCCGAGGCCAACCCTATACTTGTTCAATGTCGTCCTATGTATTTTTACTACAAAATATATTAGGTGAGTTCCATTACTCCCTTTTTTATATATATTTTTGGGATTGAGAATACATGCGCTGCTTTTATAAATGTTTTACGATATAGACACAAGTAATCAAAACTACATTCTATGGTTGAATTATCGAAGTCGAATATGCCCCTTTTTATTAAGTCTGGTAATCTAAGAATTAGGGAACAGACACCCTAATTGACGCGAATCCTAAAGATAGATCTATTGGGCCTAACGAACCCCATCCAAAGTACCGGATGCTTTAGTACTTTGAAATTTATATCATGTCCGAAGGAGGATCTCGGAATGATAGGGGATATTCTTATATACATCTAGTTAATGTCGGTTACCAGGTGTTCAATCCATATGAATGATATTTTTGTCTCTATGCATGGGACGTATGTTTATGAGAAATGGAAATATGAAATCTTGTGGTCTATTAAAATGATGGAAACGATTGTTTAAGTTAAACTAATGAACTCACCAACCTTTTGGTTGACACTTTAAAGCATGTTTATTCTCAGGTACGAAAGAAATCTTCCGCTGTACATTTGCTCATTTTATAGATATTACTTGGAGTTATTCATGGTATATTTCAAAATACGTTGCATTCGAGTCAACGAGTTCATCAAGATTATTATCAAGTCAATTATAGTTGGATATATTATGAAATGGTATGCATGCCTATCAACTTTCGATGTAATGAAAGATTGTCTTTTTCAAAAATGAATGCAATATTTGTAAAATGTATCATATAGAGGTCAAGTACCTTGCGATGTAATCAACTGTTGTGAATCGTTTATAATTGATATGGACTTCGTCCGGATGGATTAGGACGGGTCCTGACAGTTGGTATCAGAGCGGTGGTCTTAGCGAACCAGGTCATGCATTAGTGTGTCTAACTGATAGTCGGTAGGATGCATTAGTGAGTCTGGACTTCGACCGTGTCTGCATGTCAAAAGTTTTGCTTATCATTTTTGTCGAAAATCATCTGCTTATCATCCTTAGGAAATTATCTGCTCATTATTCCTAGTCTAGACACATCTTACTGCATTAATTGCATGAATAGTGTATAGACAAAATTCATATCTTAGTGTATCTGTTATTGTTACCTTTGCCTGGCAGCTTCTGAAGATTCCTTCGTAACCTATGGGATTTTAGTATTATATATGCATATGTAAATTATGTATTACAGGGTACTAATCTATATCCTATAGTCTATTTCTTATCGAAAATCCTTCATATGATCGTACGAAATGAATCCCTCAACCAGTTCGAGTCCCTTAGATTCGGATAGCTATTCCGATAGTTATTCCGACAGCTATTCTGATATGGATTTTCACTCGAACTCTGAAAGCAGTGTGACCGGAATGGATCAACCAATCATCCATCCTCAATTTATCTGATGGGTTCGTAGCCTACTAAATCATTGGAGACAAGAAGAAGGTGATCCTTTCCACCAACCGAATTCACTTCTTGGCGATGAACCTGAAGTACTTACCGAAGAACTTGTTCGTAATACCATTTTCTCTCTCATTTCCAGAGTATCACGTCACGATTATATACTATCTCACATTTTAGACCTTATTCATCCGCTCATTTCGACCGACAATCATCCTGGAGTAATAAGTCAACGAACTTCGCCCTCGAGTAATTAATTTGGAGAATATGGTGCAAAACTTATCAGCTTCAGCAACATCACCAGCATCAACACAAGTACCACCAAAAACAAAGTTTCAACATAACACGTCTCAATATCTCATTATGTACCTCGAGCATAATCATCGTTCTGCGAATCATTCTACATCATTCATCTTCGTTCAACATGACGATTATGTAATCTTCAATGTTTTAGAGATTATATATTCTAGTTCTAACGGTAAATCAAATGAGATTAATATCACATTAACTCATTAAATCCATGATTATATCTGAAGAAAATATATATGTATATATATTTTCATAAAGATTGTAATTAAAAATTCTTTCGTACAAACTGTTAATGGTGAAAATATTTTAACGGGAAGGTAATACCCGAGGAATATTCAGATTTCACAATAATAAGTTACAACGTACATTCTTCGAAGCTGATTCAACAGTCGTTTACTATCCTACATACATCCACCGATATACAAACCCGTTCACCACAGAATAACCATACTCATCCAATTTCATATTTGGATTTTGATTTATCAGAATCCAACAAGTGGCATAATGAAGAAAATGTTGGACAAAATAAAATTTGTTAGAAACAAACAAATTAACTATGAGAAAATTTGTTAAGAATCCACGCTAACTGTTCCTAGCTAACTGTTCCTAGCTAACTGATTACATTTTATTTTATTGCAATTTAATTATCGCAATTTATTTATCGCAGTTTATTTATCGCAATTTATATTCTCACAATTTTATTTATCGTCATTTAATTTCTGTTATTTACTTTACGCATTTTATTTATCGCCATTTAATTTTTGTATTTATTTTACGCACTTTAAATATCGGGACACGTATACAAAGTTTTGACATATCATATCGATGCATATATATATATATATTATTTGGAATAACCATAGACACTCTATATGCATTAATGATCGAGTTCTCTATACAGGGTTGAAGTTGATTCTACAATAATATATATACTTTGAGTTGTGATCAAGTCTGAGACATGTACACGGGTCACGATACGTATTAATTAATTCGAATATTATATATTAAACTATATAAATTATTGGACTGTAACTGTGGACTATCGACTGTGGACTAATGACATTGGACAATTAAAATGAATTAAAATACTGATTATAACATATGAAACTAAACAATTCTTCAAGTTTGCCATTGATTTCATCTAAATCTCATTTGTATCTTGACGATTACAATCTGCGTTCAAACCTTTCATGATTCTTGAAAACACCTCAATCGAGAGGATGAACCAACCGCATTTCATCTACGGAAGAAAAGATTGATGCATATAGTCATGCACCTGAAAATACTCGAAAACTGAGTAAACGTTTAACACATATCTGTGCTAGCTTCTTTGGCGTTATAATTGCCGAAAATAATCTTGCAACTCCTGTTCGAGATAGCTAATTTTGTCACAGCTCCAGCAAATCAACTTCAATTTTCGTTCGAAACAACCTTATTATAACCTTGTTATATATGCGTGCTCTTTTATTGTTACCGGGGAACCTTTTATATTCCATCATATTACCAGCAGACGTACCAGTAACCTCGTTGCTCCTTGGTTTTAAATCTCTCCGACAAATCACTATATTTATCTATTGAAGTCTCATCATGTACTCATCCGCGTCTTGTAATGAGAACTGACATACCAATTACCGGGAATCAGCAATCAGTACTTTGAAAACTCATATCATATCGACATCAACAGTTATATGTATAACATTCATCTCTTAGAATTATGATCTTTCATCTGAAATCCTGAAAAGCACTCAGTCTACAAATCAATACTCTGAATGTTGAAAAAGCTAAATGAAGCAGCAGAAACAGTAGACAACCGTAAATTACCTTAACCATCAGAAGTTTGATGATAAAGAATGGAGTGTTGGGAACGCTCGATAGAAAATTTAGTACTGAAAAGCGGATTATGCGAAACTATGAAAGAATTTGTTGACAAATCACAAAGAATAAGTTTGACTTCAAAGAATCTAAATGATTCAATGTCTGCTGAAATCTTTAGCGAATACCTTGCTTCTGACTCCAAACTCTTATGGACAGATTTTCTTCACCATCCTTCGATATTAGAAATTCCAAGTTATCATCGTATCTTTCATTATAAATATCCTCCATATTTCTAAAGATATTTTCATAACTATTCTTATCTAGAATCATTAATCTCTTCGTGCTATCAGTGTTACATCATATAGAAACTGTTAGTTTCTATATTCTGTAAACTTTTGAGCTTAAAATATGAATGTTATTGAAGTAATGTTGGGAACTGATGCATGAGTTAGTATAATATAATGACACTTGATCAACGTGCATGCTGAGTTTCTAATGGGACGTGATGATTCACAGATCATAACGTCATCATGTGCCATGTTACATAACTCTTTCATTCTGCTTAACTTCTAAACATATCGAGAAAATATATTCTTGATAGTTCTATTCTCAGTGATTCAGGTAATTTGACAAAACAAATCGTGCTACTACCTTTCCTTTCTACCTTGTATATTATGATAAATTCGAAACTCCAAACCTATGAATTCTGGACCATTACTTGCGAAAAGTAAACAAAAGCATGAAGCTCCGAAATAGAAAGGGGGTATAAATTGCAGCAAATAAGAGCGCGCATTAATTGTGGATGACAATAATTATAGGAGACAGAAGCAGGGACATTGAAATATAAGAGAAAATATAAAGCCCAATAACAACACGGAAGTTACAAACCATGGATATTAATAGGAATAGCAATATGAAGACACATTATAATTAAGAATAGTATCATCCCAAGGTAATAGTAGAAGTAAACAGATTTTTCTAGAGGAAGATCGAAAAGAAGGATGACAGAAATGATAATTAGGAAAATATCAACGATTAGAACGGGATTAAGCATTCCCACAATCTTTTGGATGTATGAACTAAGAAAGAAAGTATAGAAATGGTGAGAATAATGGAACGGAAGAGCTTAACTTATAATGGAAATATCAGACAGAGTAATCGAGGCAGATCACCGTATTTAATTATAGAGATCTTAATTTTCTTATTCACCGAAGAATCACATCATATAGATTTCGAAGATTTTCTTCAAATCCCTTGAATTCTGGAATTCAACCCTGACTGTGTCAAAAGCTCAGGCAATTCTTTATCCTTTCATTTCATTATTTTATGATAGCTTCACTCATACGCTCCGTATAATCGAATCGTTTTATTTATATTAATCAATAATGATAAAACAATATTTATCAACTCATATTCGTCATGAAAACATTTTTATTGTTAGCCATGACCACCTCACTCAAATTTCGGGATGAAATTTCTTTAACGGGTAGGTACTGTGACGACCCGTCAATTTCCGACCAAATTTAAACTTAATCTTTATATAGTTTTGATACGATAAGCAAAGAATGTAATGTTGAGTCTAGAAAATTTTGGAACGATGTTCATATATTCAATTAACCTTCGACTGCTCCCGACGATTCACGAACAACTATTTGTAAATAGAAACATATATATTTAAATATATATATATATAAAATAATTTGAAATAATATATGATTTAATTGTAGGAAATAAATAAGTAAATTAATATGCGATATAATAAAAACTATTATGTTATTAAATAGATACTTATATTTATATATAAATATTACTTATAAATATATAATATTATATTATTTAAAAAATATAATTAATATATTTATTTACTTAAAATTGTTAATTAAGATTGGTTACATATATAGAAAGTGTATATTGAAAATGAATGATTTCGAGCTTAATTAGTAAACGTCAGTAACACTCGGTTGACGTTTTGTTAGTTTTTATATATATATATAGTACATGTTCATGAGGGATTGAAATAAAAGTTGGAGTGTAAATTGATTACGAAGATTTTAGATTTGTTAAATATATTTTTACCTTTTTAAGTTTAAATATTAGTACTCGGTACATATAAATTGGAACAGAAAATAAATAATTATTGAATCTTTTTGATCAGGTTTCAAATAGTTAATGAGTGAAATAATTAAAAATATTTAATCTAAAAGTTTGGGGATTTTAGGAACACTTATATACGATAACTGTTTAGCAATAGACACGATATAATACTTTGTAAAATAAAACATCGACTGAATAATTACAACAAGCTTAATGGCTTCACTATTTATCACTGTATATGATTATTATTCTGATTTGTACCATATTTGATTATTATATAAAATACTGTTTTGGTTGGTATTAAACCACTATCCATCTAGTTCCTTTATATCTACATTCATATAAGTAATATAGATATAGATACAGAGATCACATATAATATCACCATCTCACCATTCATGTTCTTCCTTCTTGCTCCTGTCAACCCAAGGCCACCACCGGCCGCCTTGCTACCACCATCCTCCATTCTCATCATCACCACAACCTTAGAATCCATTTCCTTTTCCTTTTCTTCTTCGAGAATCTATCATCCCAATAGTCACCCATCTTCAAACCCCACAACACCCATCGTTGTCACCACCACATTCATCATCAACGAACCTTTTCAACTGCTACTCGTTCTGTTTTTTCGATCATACACATACAAGATCAAATCATTGTCATTTTGTTCTTACCATCAAAACAAGTGAACCAAATCACTTCAAGTTTCTAGTTAAACTTACTTGACAACCACTCTTAAACCGTCACTATAGACCACTATGAACACCATCTTCAACCTCAAGCCAACCGTCACTCTCTCACCTCTTTCTCTCTCCTTCTTCTACGTGAAATCATCAAGATCACCACACCACCATCGACTGCCTTTCACCATCATTATAACCACCACCATGTTACCCATCTCTCTTCTCTCTCTCCTATATCTCTTGCATTTTTTTTCTTTTTCTGTCGAACGCCACCAAATCCAATATGATCAAAATCACCACCGCCATTTTATTTCTAACTATTACTGCTATCGCTGCGATTGGGTTCTGTCACCGGATGGCCACTCTCATCCGCCACCATCTCAGCACCCCACGAGAAACCAACCACTTAATTCCTAATTGCTATTACCTGTCTTCTACTCCGTCTGTTTCATTGTTTCAATCATGATTATATGAAGATGATGAATCAAGATGAGCTTCGTGTTTTGCTTCTGTTTAACTCAACAACAACGAAACCCACAAAATTTTACTTGGGTTTATTAGATAGCTATAATGGGTTTCCATATAATTAAATATTGGGCTCGTAAAACTGTTGGGCCGAAGGATTTAGGCCAGGCTTTAGGAGCGATCTATATGTTTTATTTATAAAGAAGGAGGAGAAAAGAAGATAGAAAAAAAGATGGTTAATTATTACTGGGTTCCTTATTTAACCAGAAAAACGATGTTAGAAGAATGGTGGAGGGCATTTTTACTAACCAGGAGGTCTCAGGATCGAGCCTCAAATGTGACATTTTTATTTTAATATGAAGTAGAACAGACAGGATAAAATGATTAAGGATATATAGAAACAGAATTAAATCAAGAAATCTGATTAGCTTGAATGGTTAAGGATGTGGGTGATTAAGCGAGGGGTCTTGGGTTCGAGCCCAGCTTATGGCTTTATTTTTAGAAAAGCTTGTTGAAGGTAGTTTTCATATCTAATATTAATATTATGATTATTATGATTATTATTATTATTATTATTCTTATTATTATTATTATTATTATTATTATTATTATTATTATTATTATTATTATTATTATTATATTATTATTATTATTATTATTATTATTATTATTATTATTATTATTATTATTATTATTATTATTATTATTATTATTATTATTATGAGTATTATTATTATTGTTGATGTTATTATTATTATTCATTTATTATTACTACTACAAGTATTATAATTATTAGTATTACTATTATTACTAAACTATGTATTATTATTATTATTATCATTATTAATATTATTATTATTATTATTATTATTATTATTATTATTATTATTATTATTATTATTAATATTATTATTATTATTATTTTCATTAAAATAAATATTGGTATTATCATTAACATTATTATCATAATGATTATAATCTTTACAAACTAAAAGACATTTATATAAATATATATTTTTACATCTATATTAGGTACTAATTGTTATAATAAAATGTTATTATAATTATGTTATAAATAATATATAAATATATTTTAAAGTTAAATCATATATATAAATATTAATTATTAATTTATTTACCAAAACAACATATAAATTATGAATATAAGAAGTATATTAATAGTATTAATATAAACTTGTTAGTTGTTATTATGTGTTTTAATATATATATAACTGATATAGGTTCATGAATCCGAGGCCAACCCTATACTTGTTCAATGTCGTCATATGTATTTTTACTACAAAATACATTAGGTGAGTTCCATTACTCCCTTTTTTATATATATTTTTGGGACTGAGAATACATGCGCTGCTTTTATAAATGTTTTACGATATAGACACAAGTAATCGAAACTACATTCTATGGTTGAATTATCGAAGTCGAATATGCCCCTTTTTATTAAGTCTGGTAATCTAAGAATTAGGGAACAGACACCCTAATTGGCGCGAATCCTAAAGATAGATCTATTGGGCCTGACGAACCCCATCCAAAGTACCGGATGCTTTAGTACTTTGAAATTTATATCATGTACGAAGGAGGATCCCGGAATGATAGGGGATATTCATATATGCATCTAGTTAATGTCGGTTACCAGGTGTTCAATCCATATAAATGATATTTTTGTCTCTATGCATGGAACGTATGTTTATGAGAAATGGAAATATGAAATCTTGTGGTCTATTAAAATGATGGAAACGATTGTTTAAGTTAAACTAATGAACTCACCAACCTTTTGGTTGACACTTTAAAGCATGTTTATTCTTAGGTACGAAAGAAATCTTCCGTTGTGCATTTGCTCATTTTATAGATATTACTTGGAGTTATTCATGGTATATTTCAAAAGACGTTGCATTCGAGTCAACGAGTTCATCAAGATTATTATCAAGTCAATTATAGTTGGATATATTATGAAATGGTATGCATGCCTATCAACTTTCGATGTAATGAAAGATTGTTTTTTTCAAAAACGAATGCAATATTTGTAAAATGTATCACATAGAGGTCAAGTACCTTGTGATGTAATCAACTGTTGTGAATCATTTATAATCGATATGGACTTCTTCCGGATGGATTAGGACGGGTCCTGACATTTATTACTAACTTTCACGTAGGTAAAATGAGTAGTTTTTATCAATCTTGTTTTACTCGCCATTTCTTCGTTTCTAATCCGTTTTGAGTGATTCCGGTGGCCACGGTTTCGTATTGAACTTAAATTTATGAATATAAATAGAAAAAGTATAAGTTTATAGTCAGAAATACAAGTTACAACTCGTTTTTGAAAGAGGTAGTCATTTCCGTCGAAAGAACGACATCTTGATGACCATTTTGAAAAACATACTTTCACTTTGAGTTTAACCATGATTTTTGGATATAGTTTCATGTTCATAAGAAAAATTATTTTTCCAGAAGTATAGCTTTTAAATCAAAGTTCTTCTTAGCTTTTAATTATCCCAACCAAAACAGCCCCCGGTTTTACTACGACGGCGTATATCCAGTTTTATGGTATTTATCGTGTTTCCGGGTTTTAAATCATTAAGTTAGCATATCATATAGATATAGAACATGTGTTTAGTTGATTTTAAAAGTCTAGTTAGAAGGATTAACTTTATTTGCGAACAAGTTTAGAATTAACTAAACTATGTTCTAGTGATTACAAGTTTATAACGTTGAATAAGACAGCTTTTTATGTATGAATCGAATGATGTTATGAACATCATTACTATCTCAAGTTCCTTGGATAAACCTACTGGAAATGAGAAAAATGAATCTAGCTTCAAAGGATTCTTGGATGGCTTGAAAGTTCTTGAAGCAGAATCATGACACGAAAACAATTTCAAGTAAGATTTTCACTCGAAATAAGATTGTTATAGTTATAGAAATTGAATTAAAGTTTGAATATGATTATTACCTTGTATTAGAAAGATAACCTACTGTAAGTAACAAAGGTTTCTTGATCTTGGATGATTACTTGGAATGGATTTAGAAAACTTGGAAGTAAACTTGCAATCTTGGAAGTATTCTTGATTTTATGAAACTAGAACTTTTGGAATTTATGAAGAACACTTAGAACTTGAAGAAAGAACTTGAGAGAGATCAATTAGATGAATAAAATTGAAGAATGAAAGTGTTTGTAGGTGTTTTTGGTCATTGGTGTATGGATTAGATATAAAGGATATGTAATTTTGTTTTCATGTAAATAAGTCATGAATGATTACTCATATTTTTTTTAATTTTATGAGATATTTCATGCTAGTTTCCAAATGATGGTTCCCACATGTGTTAGGTGACTCACATGGGCTGCTAAGAGCTGATCATTGGAGTGTATATACCAATAGTACATACATCTAAAAGCTGTGTATTGTACGAGTACAAATACGGGTGCATACGAATAGAATTGTTGATGAAACTGAACGAGGATGTAATTGTAAGCATTTTTGTTAAGTAGAAGTATTTTGATAAGTGGATTGAAGTCTTTCAAAAGTGTATGAATACATATTAAAACACTACATGTATATACATTTTAACTGAGTCGTTAAGTCATCGTTAGTCGTTACATGTAAGTGTTGTTTTGAGACCTTTAGGTTAACGATCTTGTTAAATGTTGTTAACCCAAAGTTTATAATATCAGATGAGATTTTAAATTATTATATTATCATGATATTATGATATATTAATATATCTTAATATGATATATACATTTAAATGTCGTTACAACGATAATCGTTACATATATGTCTCGTTTCGAAATCCTTAAGTTAGTAGTCTTGTTTTTACTTATGTAGTTCATTGTTAATACACTTAAATATATATTTAATTATCATATTATCATGTTATATATAATATAACAATGTATTAATATGCTTCAAATATATTTAGTAAGACGTGGTTATAACGATAATCGTTATATGTATCGTTTCGAGTTTCATACGTCAATAGTCTCCTTTTTAAGTATATAACTTATTGTTACTATTTTTAATGAGATACTTGATGATCATTATATCATGTTAAACATATATATTTATTCATTTATGTATCATCATGTCATATACAACTTATAGCGTTCGTGAATCATTGGTCAAACTGGGTAATCAGACGTTTACAAAATTTCCGTTTCAATTAACCAAGTCTTAACAAGTTTGATTGCTTAACATGTTGGAAACATTTAATCATGTAAATATAGTTTTCATTAAACATATAATCATATAAAGGTTCGGAAAAGTTCGGGTCACTACAGTACCTACCCGTTAAATAAATTTCGTCCCGAAATTTTAAGCGATTGGAGGTGTTGGCTCATCTTCTGGAAATAAGTGCGGGTACTTCTTCTTCATCTGATCTTCTCATTCCCAGGTGAACTCGGGTCCTCTACGAGCATTCCATCGAACCTTAACAATTGATATCTTGTTTTGTTTAAGTCTTTTAACCTCACGATCCATTATTTCGACGGGTTCTTCGATGAATTGAAGTTTTTCGTTGATTTGGATTTCGTCTAACGGAATAGTGAGATCTTCTTTAGCAAAACATTTCTTTAAATTCGAGACATGGAAAGTGTTATGTACAGCCGCGAGTTGTTTAGGTAACTCAAGTCGGTAAGCTACTGGTCCGACACGATCAATAATCTTGAATGGTCCAATATACCTTGGATTTAATTTACCTCGTTTACCAAATCGAACAACGCCTTTCCAAGGTGCAACCTTAAGCATGACCATCTCTCCAATTTCAAATTCTATATCTTTTCTTTTAATGTCGGCGTAGCTCTTTTGTCGACTTTGGGCGGTTTTCAACCGTTGTTGAATTAGGATGATCTTCTCGGTAGTTTCTTGTATTATCTTCGGAACCGTAATCTGTCTATCCCCCACTTCACTCCAACAAATTGGAGACCTGCACTTTCTACCATAAAGTGCTTCAAATGGCGCCATCTCAATACTTGAATGATAGCTGTTGTTGTAGGAAAATTCTGCTAACGGTAGATGTCGATCCCAACTGTTTCTGAAATCAATAACACATGCTCATAGCATGTCTTCAAGCGTTTGTATCGTCCTTTCGCTCTGCCCATCAGTTTGTGGATGATAGGCAGTACTCATGTCTAAACGAGTTCCTAATTCTTGTTGTAATGTCTGCCAGAATCTTGAAATAAATCTGCCATCCCTATCAGAGATAATAGAGATTGGTATTCCATGTCTGGAGACGACTTCCTTCAAATACAGTCGTGCTAACTTCTCCATCTTGTCATCTTCTCTTATTGGCAGGAAGTGTGCTGATTTGGTGAGACGATCAACTATTACCCAAATAGTATCAAAACCACTTGCAGTCCTTGGCAATTTAGTGATGAAATCCATGGTAATGTTTTCCCATTTCCATTCCGGGATTTTGGGTTGTTGAAGTAGACCTGATGGTTTCTTATGCTCAGGTTTGACCTTAGAACACGTCAAACATTCTCCTACGTATTTAGCAACATCGGCTTTCATACCCGGCCACCAAAAATGTTTCTTGAGATCCTTGTACATCTTCCCAGTTCCAGGATGTATTGAGTATCTGGTTTTATGAGCTTCTCTAAGTACCATTTCTCTCATATCTCCAAATTTTGGTACCCAAATCCTTTCAGCCCTATACCGGGTTCCGTCTTCCCGAATATTAAGATGCTTCTCCGATCCTTTGGGTATTTCATCCTTTAAATTTTCCTCTTTTAAAACTCCTTGTTGCGCCTCCTTTATTTGAGTAGTAAGGTTATTGTGAATCATTATATTCATAGATTTTACTCGAATGGGTTCTCTGTCCTTCTGCTCAAGGCGTCGGCTACCACATTTACCTTCCTCGGGTGGTAACGAATCTCAAAGTCGTAATCATTCAACAATTCAATCCACCTACGCTGCCTCATATTCAGTTGTTTCTGATTAAATATGTGTTGAAGACTTTTGTGGTCGGTATATATAATACTTTTGACCCCATATAAGTAGTGCCTCCAAGTCTTTAATGCAAAAACAACCGCGCCTAATTCCAAATCATGTGTCGTATAATTTTGTTCGTGAATCTTCAATTGTCTAGACGCATAAGCAATTACCTTTGTTCGTTGCATTAATACACAGCCAAAACCTTGCTTTGATGCGTCACAATAAATCACAAAATCATCATTCCCTTTAGGCAATGACAATATAGGTGTCGTAGTTAGCTTTTTCTTCAATAACTGAAACGCTTTCTCTTGTTCATCCTTCCATTCAAATTTCTTCCCTTTATGCGTTAATGCAGTCAAGGGTTTTGCTATTCTGGAAAAGTCTTGGATGAACCTTCTGTAGTAACCAGCTAGTCCTAAAAACTGGCGTATGTGTTTCAGAGTTTTCGGGGTTTCCCACTTTTCAACAGTTTCTATCTTTGCCGGATCCACCTTAATACCTTCTTTGTTCACTATGTGACCGAGGAATTGAACTTCTTCCAACCAAAATGCACACTTTGAAAACTTAGCGTACAATTCTTCCTTCCTCAATACTTCTAACACCTTTCTCAAATGTTCACCGTGTTCTTGGTCATTCTTTAAGTAAATAAGTATGTCATCAATGAAAACAATGACAAACTTGTCAAGGTATGGTCCACACACTCGGTTCATAAGGTCCATGAACACAGCTGGTGCATTAGTTAAACCAAACGGCATGACCATAAACTCGTAATGATCATAACGTGTTTTGAAAGCAGTCTTTGGAATATCATCTTCTTTCACCCGCATTTGATGATACCCGGAACGTAAGTCAATCTTTGAATAAACAGACGAGCCTTGTAGTTGATCAAATAAGTCATGAATTCTCGGCAGTGGATAACGGTTTTTGATGGTAAGTTTGTTCAACTCTCTGTAGTCAATACACAACCTAAATGTACCATCTTTCTTCTTGACAAACAAAACAGGAGCTCCCCACGGTGATGTGCTTGGTCGAATGAAACCACGCTCTAAAAGTTCTTGTAATTGGCTTTGTAGTTCTTTCATCTCGATGGGTGCGAGTCTGTAAGGAGCACGAGCTATTGGTGCAGCTCCTGGTACAAGATCTATTTGAAATTCAACGGATCGATGTGGGGGTAATCCCGGTAATTCTTTCGGAAATACATCGGGAAATTCTTTTGCGACGGGAACATCACTGATGCTCTTTTCTTCAGTTTGTACTTTCTCGACGTGTGCTAGAACAGCATAGCAACCTTTTCTTATTAGTTTTTGTGCCTTCAAATTACTAATAAGATGTTGCTTCATGTTGCCCTTTTCTCCGTACACCATTAAGGGTTTTCCTTTTTCTCGTATAATGCGAATTGCATTTTTGTAACAAACGATCTCTGCTTTCACTTCTTTCAACCAGTCCATACCGATTATCACATCAAAACTCCCTAACTCTACTGGTATCAAGTCAATCTTAAATGTTTCGCTAACCAGTTTAATTTCTCGATTCCGACATATATTATCTGCTGAAATTAATTTACCATTTGCTAATTTGAGTAAAAATTTACTATCCAAAGGTGTCAATGGACAACTTAATTTAGCACAAAAATCTCTACTCATATAGCTTCTATCCGCACCCGAATCAAATAAAACGTAAGCAGATTTATTGTCAATAAGAAACGTACCCGTAACAAGCTCCGGGTCTTCCTGTGCCTCTGCCGCATTAATATTGAAAACTCTTTCACGGCCTTGTCCATTCGTGTTCTCCTGGTTCAGGCAATTTCTAATAATGTGGCCCGGTTTTCCACATTTATAACAAACTACATTGGCATAACTTGCTCCGACACTACTTGCTCCACCATTACTCGTTTCGACACCATTTGTTCCTTTCGTTCGGTTAACCCCTAGTTCGTAGACCTCACACTTCGCCGCCTATGACCATTTCTTTTACACTTGTTGCAAAATTTGGTGCAGAACCCCGAGTGATACTTTTCACACCTTTGGCATAGCTGCTTCTGATTGTTGTTGTTGTTGCGGTTATTATTGTTGTTGGGATGATTGTTGTAGTTGCTGCTACTGTTGTTGTTATTGTTGTTGTTGTTGTTGTTGTTGTTGGGCCATTTGTTGTAGTTGCGATTGATGTTGCGATTGTTGGGATAGTTGTTGCGATTATTGTTGTAATTGCTGTTGTTGTTGTATTGGTGATTCATATCACCGTTTTCCTTCCACTTTCTTTTGACTTGCTTCACATTGGCCTCTTCAGCAGTCTGTTCTTTAATTTTTTCTTCAATCTGGTTCACTAGTTTGTGAGCCATTCTACATGCCTATTGTATGGAGGCAGGCTCGTGTGAACTTATATCTTCTTGGATTCTTTTCGGTAATCCTTTCACAAACGCGTCGATCTTCTCTTCCTCATCTTCGAACGCTCCCGGACACAATAGGCACAATTCTGTGAATCATCTTTCGTACGTGGTAATATCAAATCCTTGGGTTCGTAACCCTCTAAGTTCTGTCTTGAGCTTATTGACCTCGGTTCTGGGAAGGTACTTCTCGTTCATCAAGTGCTTGAATGCTGACCACGGTAGTGCGTAAGCATCATCTTATCCCACTTGCTCTAGATAGGTATTCCACCATGTTAACGCAGAACCTGTGAAGGTATGTGTAGCGTACTTCACTTTGTCCTCTTCAGTACACTTACTTATGGCAAACACCGATTCGACCTTCTCGGTCCACCGTTACAATCCGATTGGTCCTTCGGTTCCATCAAATTCCAAAGGTTTTCAGGCAGTGAATTCTTTGTAGGTACATCCTACACGATTTCCTGTACTGCTAGATCCAAGGTTATTGTTGGAAGTAAACTTGCAATCTTGGAAGTATTCTTGATTTTATGAAACTAGAACTTTTGGAATTTATGAAGAACACTTAGAACTTGAAGATAGAACTTGAGAGAGATCAATTAGATGAAGAAAATTGAAGAATGAAAGTGTTTGTAGGTGTTTTTGGTCGTTGGTGTATGGATTAGATATAAAGGATATGTAATTTTGTTTTCATGTAAATAAGTCATGAATGATTACTCATATTTTTTTTAATTTTATGAGATATTTCATGCTAGTTTCCAAATGATGGTTCCCACATGTGTTAGGTGACTCACATGGGCTACTAAGAGCTGATCATTGGAGTGTATATACCAATAGTACATACATCTAAAAGCTGTGTATTGTACGAGTACAAATACGGGTGCATACGAGTAGAATTGTTGATGAAACTGAATGAGGATGTAATTGTAAGCATTTTTGTTAAGTAGAAGTATTTTGATAAGTGTCTTGAAGTCTTTCAAAAGTGTATGAATACATATTAAAACACTACATGTATATACATTTTAACTGAGTCGTTAAGTCATCGTTAGTCGTTACATGTAAGTGTTGTTTTGAGACCTTTAGGTTAACGATCTTGTTAAATGTTGTTAACCCAAAGTTTATAATATCAGATGAGATTTTAAATTATTATATTATCATGATATTATGATATATTAATATATCTTAATATGATATATACATTTAAATGTCGTTACAACGATAATCGTTACATATATGTCTCGTTTCGAAATCCTTAAGTTAGTAGTCTTGTTTTTACTTATGTAGTTCATTGTTAATACACTTAATGATATATTTAATTATCATATTATCATGTTATATATAATATAACAATGTATTAATATGCTTCATATATATTTAGTAAGACGTGGTTATAACGATAATCGTTATATGTATCGTTTCGAGTTTCATACGTCAATAGTCTCCTTTTTAAGTATATAACTTATTGTTACTATTTTTAATGAGATACTTGATGATCATTATATCATGTTAAATATATATATTTATTCATTTATGTATCATCATGTCATATACAACTTATAGCGTTCGTGAATCATTGGTCAAACTGGGTAATCAGACGTTTAGAAAAATTTCCGTTTCAATTAACCAAGTCTTAACAAGTTTGATTGCTTAACATGTTGGAAACATTTAATCATGTAAATATAGTTTTCATTAAACATATAATCATAGAAAGGTTCGGAAAAGTTCGGGTCACTACAGATAATAGCATGCAGTAGTGAAATCATGTAATAGCATACGGCATATAGCAGTAAAAGTAAGCAGCAGCATACAGTAAGTTCAGCGGAAACAAGTAAACTAGCAAGTTATAGATTAGTCCTATTAGTGAATCCTACTCGAGTCGGTCCAGACTTACTAATGCAACCTAATTTTCTACAACCAATGCTCTGATACCAAATGTGACGCCCCGTACTAAATCATCATGTACGGACCATCAACAACAGGATCATTACAAGGTCAAACACTATATGCTATTTCAAAATACGTTTGCATTCATGATAAATGGTGACGTCATAACTAACGTCAAATGTTTCATATCAAAAGTATGCTTCTATAAATAGAACAATTAATAATTGTACGTGACCCCAATGGTCGTTACAAATCATAGTTTCAAAAGTAATAATGTTTATGAATGCAAAATAAACGTTCATGCAGTGACATCTCTAAAGCAGCGGGTGTCTACAGCAAGACTAATACAACAGCGGAAGCTAGCAACCTTAAGCACCTGAGAAAAACATGCTTAAAAACGTCAACACAAAGGTTGGTGAGCTATAGTTTAAGTATAACAGTATGTAAGGTAGGCCACAAGATTTCAGTGCTACAGAGAGCATTTCAAAATAGTATGATAAAGTATATGTTTAACCGTGGGCACTTGGTAACTAACTTAACGTTTATAACTCCCTAAAAGTACACTTGGTAAGTGTGTATGTATACGAAGTATTAAACACCCGTTAAATGCTAGCGCTACTAGCCCGAGTGGAGATGTCAAACCCTAAGGATCCATATCTAAGATTCGCGTTCACCGGTTCAAAAACCAATGACTAAACGTTACCGAGCTAAATGGAATGTTTATGTCGTTGTATAACCCACACATATATAAAGTTTAAGTACTCGTGCCTAGTATGTAAAACGTAAAATGTGCATGTATTCTCAGTTCCCAAAATAGTTAAAGTAAAAAGGGAATGCTATAACTCACAGTGGTAAAGTAGTAGTAAAGTCGAGTAGGGAAATAAGCAAGTACGTAGGTCCGGAAAGTCCTCAACCTAAGTCAAATAGTACTAAGTCAGTAAATCGTCCCAATAGGTTTAAATGTATGTAAATAAGGTCTTAAGGGTCATCATCATTCATCATCAAACAAAAGGTGTAAAGTAAGTTTCGTTCTAGAAAAGAGTTTAAAACAAGGGCTGACTTCGATCAGTCACCACGGCCTCTATACCTACTGAAATAAGGTGATACCAGTGGCTATGGCTCCGTATATGAGTCCTTTAGTTGTGGTAAAAATTCCAGAAGTAAACTCGTCTTTGTTTGACCGTGGCGACGGTCTAAGTGCGAGTAGGTCAGAATTTTCAGCACAACGTTAAAAGACATAGTGACACTCGGAGGGCCATAAATCCTAAACCGTAACTCGGATTAAGACGAGTCCTAAATGAAAAGTTATCTACTCGAACAGAGTAACTGAATATAAACATTACAGTAGACCAGGTCATACTGATCAGACCCAGAAATAGTAAAACAGTAGGTTCCGGTGGGTTCTTGGTGCTCGATGCTTATCACGGTTCTCATCCTTGATGCATATAGCTTCAAGTGTACAACCCGTTGATGTGTTTGCATCATCTTAACTAAGGTTTGACCATCATAACACTTGTGTAAGTCTAAGACATGTAGCACAACTCATTTAAGTGTTGCAAGTAGCTTGATGAACCAAAGTTATATCAAAGTCTTAGATCCGACACATACATGAACTATAAAAGTAATATTGAACTACAAACTAGAAAGTAAACTAACTAATAAAGATCTTAAATCGTAGAACATAGTTCTTAGTTTTATCTTAAAGATCCAAGACTCAAAAGTCTAGATCTAAAGTTATTAAGTTAAATCCTAAGTAATAACACTTGAATCTTTACTTTAATGAAACCATAAGCTATAAAACTTAGATTATCATCTTGTAAAGTGTATGTAAGCTCATAAGCTCTTGATTATGACAAAATTAGAAGACCATAAGCTATATAAACTTAGATCTTACATAAGTATATGAAGTTATAACTAAAAAGTTACACTTCCATGTTCTTGAACTTTCAAGTTAACTTTTGTTCAAGAAAAATGAGATCAAAGTTAACTAGTAACACTTGACCAACAACAACCAAAATCATGAATTAAAGATGCTAGGAAATGAAGAAATAAACTAATTTAAACAAGTAACAAGTCATGGTTGTTCATACTTTAAAGATTCAAACCAAGGCTTGATCTTTAAAAATGTAAACTTTAAGTTTACAAACATGGATTACAAGTATGATTTTACAACATGAACTTTAATCTTTTAAAACTTTAAAGGTAGAACCATAAACTAGTAAGTCTAGATTCTTGTGTGTTCTTGTAAATACATGATGATAAGAAGAATTAAACTAGAGAGTTTGATTCTTGTACTAGTAAGTAAATAATAACAAAACTACAAGTAACAAAACAACAACAAGAAACAAGTAACTTGAACAAGCAAAAGATAATGATGATTATGATGCTTGGCTACGGTTTTAATAAAGAAAGAGGAAGAAGTATGAAGCTTGCTACTTACAAGTATTTGAGAGAAAAAGGGAGAAAAAGTTTCGAGAAATTTTCAAGTAACTTGTGTGTGTGAGAAAGTGAGATGGAACTAGTGAACAAGTAACTAAAAAAAATGAACCAAGCCCTCCTAAAAGGCCTCTTGGCCTACGATCATACAAGGGAAAGGGGGAGGCAAATTGTCCACAAGTTAATTTCATGTAAAGGCTCAAAAGTTGGTATTATGGGGTGTTTGCATGGGAAGTAACATGTAACCATACTAGTAACTAGATTCCATTCACCAACTAATTAGTTTAAGCCTTAATGGATTACTTACATGAAAGTATGGGCTAACTAATCCATTTAAGTGAGTAGGGTGGGCTTCTAACCCCATGTACAATTAAAAAGCCCAAGTATGTATGTAATTAACAAGTTAAATAAATAAGCCCAAGCAATTAACTAGTAACCATAGTTAATTAAAAATGATTAATAAAACTTGATCATGAATGTAAATAATATTCAAAAATATTATTCGTTTAAAGTTTCGTGTGTCACAAAGATGTTTCGGGCATTTAAAGTCAAGTATGGTAACATGTAAATGTATATACAATACATTCATAAAACACAAGTATTAATGATAATTATTAATAAATAAACGTTGAAAAATCCAGGGTCGTTACATTACCCACCTGTTAAATAAAATTTCGTCCCGAAATTTTAAGTTGAGGTAGATGGAGGAGTTGGGAAAAGGTGAGGATACTTCTGCATCATTTGATCCTCTCGCTCCCAAGTAAACTCAGGTCCTCGTTTGGCATTCCATCGTACACGTACAATCGGAATCTTGTTGCATTTCAAGATTTTGATCTCACGATCCATAATTTCAACAGGCTCTTCCACAAAGTGGAGTTTGTCGTCAATTGTAAGTTTTTCCAGTGGTATGATAAGTTCGGGTGCAGCAAGACACTTCTTCAAGTTTGACACGTGGAAGGTAGGATGAACTGAGCTCAATTGAGTTGGAAGATCCAAACGGTAAGCAACGGGTCCAACACGTTCCAAAATTTCAAAAGGACCAATGTATCGCGGGTTTAACTTTCCACATTTTCCAAAACAGATCACACCTTTCCAAGGTGCAACCTTCAACATTACACGGTCACCGACATTGAATTCAAAGTCTTTACGTTTAAGATCGGCATAACTCTTTTAATGATCGCGGGCAGTCTTAAGTCTCGCTTGAATCTGAGAAATCTTCTCCGTTGTTTCATGGACAACCTCGGGTCCGGTAATTTGCTTTTCACCTACTTATGCCCAACAAATAGGAGATCGGCACTTGCAACCATACAACGCTTCAAAAGGTGCAGCATTAATGCTCGAGTGATAACTGTTGTTGTAAGAGAATTCAGCGAGTGGCAAATGCCTTTCCCAGGCCTTTCCGAAATCAATGACACATGCACGCAACATGTCTTCCAAGGTCTGAATCGTTCATTCACTTTGCCCATCAGTATGTGGGTGATAAGCAGTACTCATGTCGAGACGGGTTCCCATGGCTTCTTGTAAGGAACGCCAAAATTTGGAAGCAAAAAGGGGATCGCGATCTGAGATGATCGACAAAGGTACACAATGCCGAGATATAACCTCTTTGATGTATAGTTGAGCGAGTCTCTCCATCATATCAGTTTCCTTCATAGCTAGGAAGTGCGCAGATTTAGTTAGACGGTCAACGATAACCCAGATGGTATCGTATCAGCCCACCGTCTTTGGTAGCTTGGTGATGAAATCCATTGTTATCCTTTCCCACATCCATTGCGGGATTTCCGGTTGTTGAAGTAACCCAGAAGGCCTCTAATGTTCGGCCTTGACTTTCGAACAAGTCAAACACTTACCAACATAAGTCGCAACGTCCTTCTTAAGATTCGGCCACCAATACTGTTCCTTAAGATCATGGTACATTTTGCCCGCTCTGGGATGAATCGAATATCTCGACTTATGTGCTTCATCAAGTATGAGGTTCCGTAGATCTCCATAAAGAGGTACCCAAATTCTTCTGGCATAACATCGGAGTCCAGACTCCCTAACCTCGAATCGAGAGACAAGTATGTTCAAATGTTCGTGAGATATATTCTCCTCCTTGAGAGTCTCATCTTGAGCTACTCTGATCTGGCTGTTGAGGTTTGAATGGATGGTGATGTTCAGAGCCCTAACACGAAGAGGTGTCGTCCTCTCCTTTCGGCTTAAAGCGTCAGCTACAACATTGGCCTTGCTAAGGTGATAACGGAGGTCATAATCGTAGTCATTCAACGTCTCGATCCATCGACGCTGTCTCATGTTCAGTTGCTTCTGATCGAAGATGTGTTGGAGGCTTTTATGATCGGTGAAAATAGTGCTCTTAGTTCCATACAAATAGTGTCTCCACAATTTGAGCGCGAAGACAACGGCTCCAAGTTCGAGATCGTGAGTAGTGTAGTTCCGTTCGTGAATCTTCAGTTAACGAGAAGAATAGGCAATAACCTTTGATCTTTGCATCAGTACACAACCAAAACCACTTTTCGAAGCATCGCAATAAACGACGAAATCGTCACTGCCTTCAGGAAAGAGATAAGATAGGTGTGGTGGTCAACTTCTTCTTCAAATTTTGAAATGCTGATTCGTGTGCGGGTTCCCAAATGAACTTCTTCCTTTTGTGAGTCAGTGCGGTCAAAGGACGCGCAATTAGAGAAAATCCTTCAATAAACCTTCGGTAGTAACCGGCGAGACCTAGGAATTGGCGGATATGCATTGGAGTAGTGGGGGTTTCCCAGTTGCTGATAGCTTCAATCTTGGTGGGATCAACTTTGATACCCTGGTCGCTCACAAAATGACCCAGAAACTGGACTTCCTTCAACTAAAATACACACTTGGAGAATTTGGCGTAAAGTTGCTCTTTCCTCAAGAGTTCAAGTACTAGTCGGAGGTGTTGCTCATGCTCTTCTTCGCTCATAGAGTAGATGAGGATATCATCTATGAAGACGATAATGAACTTATCCAGGTACGGCTTGCAGACACGATTCATGAGGTCCATGAACATGACAGGTGCATTGGTTAATCCGAATGGCATCACGAGAAACTCATAATGACCATAACGAGTTCTGAACGCAGTTTTCATCACATCACTTTCCTTCACCCTCAACTGGTGATAACTGGATCGCAAATCGATCTTAGAGTAAACGCTCGATCCTTATAGTTGGTCAAAAAGATCATCAATTCGTGGAAGAGGATACCGATTCTTGATCGTCAATTTGTTGAGTTCACGGTAGTCGATACACATACGGAAGGATCCATCCTTCTTCTTCACAAACAACACAGGTGCGCCCCAAGGTGAGAAGCTTGGTTGGATAAATCCTCGGTCTAGCAGTTCTTGTAGTTGACTCTGTAGTTCTTGCATCTCGGAAGGTGCGAGTCGATAAGGTGCGCGATCTACAGGTGCATCTCCTGGCACTAAGTCGATCTGAAACTCTACTGCTCTCGGTGGCGGTAATCCAGGCAATTCTTCAGGAAAGACATCGGAAAATTCGTTCACAATTCAAACGTCATTCACACTCTTTACCTCGGTTTCTACCGTTTTCACATGTGCTAGGACAGCAAGACGTCCCTTCTTCATGATCTTTTGTGCTTTCACGCAACTAATGAGGTTCAGCTTCGAGGTACATCTCTCTCCGTAAATGAACAGTGGCTCACCATCTCCTTGTGGTATACGAAGAGCTTTATCTCCACAGATAATATCGGCCCTTATCTTGGTCAACCAGTTCATACCGACGATAACGTCAAAACTTCCCAATTTGATGGGTATCAAATCAATCTCGAAATCTACACCAGCTATGTTGATAATAGCTCCTCGACTAATGTAGTCAACTTTTTCAAGTTTACCGTTGGCTACTTCGACAAGCATACTCTCTTTTAAAGGGGCTAACGACCAATTAATCTTATCGCAAAAGTGTCTACATACATAACTCCTATCGGCACCAGTATCAAATAGGACAGAAGCTAATAAATTGTTGATAGTGAATATACTTGTCACCAAGTCGGGATTCTCACGTGCATCCCTTGCATTAACGTTGAAAGCTCTACCATGGGGTGGTCCGCCATCTTTTCTTTTGTTGGGACAAGCATTTCTGAAGTGGCCTGTCTGTCCGCATTCATATCACTTTTTAGGTCCATTGGTGTTCAGCTTCCCATTCAAAGTGGTGACCTTGCAGTCCTTACCGATATGTCCAGTCCGTTGGCACTTTTCACAAACAACGTTACAATACCCAGTATGGTGCTTGTAGCACCGCTTGCATTATGGTAAGGTTCCCTTGTAGTTGGGGTTGGAGTTCCCACCTTTGTTGTTTCCTTTGAAACCCTCATGTCATTTTGCCGGGTTTTGATCATAGGTCCTTCCCCTGTTGTTATCCCATTTGCACTTCTCACTACTACCCGCTTCAGACTTAGCCTTCTCCGGTTCATCGATGATAATTTGGTTCATCAAATTATACGCCATGCGCATCACTTCCGGGACATTAGGTGGCTTGGACGAGGTGACGTTTCCCTTAATGGACTTAGGAAGTCCCCACAAATATCTCTCCATACGCGTGAATTCCGGGGTGACCATGGTAGGACACATCAGGGCTAGTTCCAAATATCTACGATTGTACCCATCGAGGTCATTCCCTACAACCTTCAACTACATAAACTCAATCTCCATCTTCTGGATCTCGCTCCTAGGGCAATATTCCTCAATCAGGGCCCATTTGAATTCCTCCCATGGAGTAGCAAACGCCTCATCAATACCTTTTGCTTGAGCCAACGTGTTCCACCACGTTAGTACGCCGTCAGATAGAGTGCATGAAGCAAACTTGGTTTTATTCGCCTCTGAACAGTTACTAACTCGAAACACAGATTCTAATTTCTCGAACCATCTTGCGAGACCAACCGGCCCCTCTGTTCCACTGAAGTTGTGGGGTTTGCAGCTTTGGAACTCTTTGTACGTGCACCCATTACGAATGGGCTGGATAACCGGTGGTGGTGGTGGTGGCGGTGGAGCTTGGAGGTTCCTTTCTGCTAAAGCTGCGGTGACTCGTTCATTGATCATATCCTCGATTTAGGCTGCGGTAGGTGTGGATCGTCCGTTGGCCATGGTGTTCTAAACAAAAATTTTGACTCAAGTCAAAATCTAGTATTCAAATAGTAATAATACAGTATACAACAACCAATATGTAAACAGCACAACACATGTTAATGAAGTAGAGCAACCAGGTACAAATACCACATAATCAACATACAGTATTGTAAACAGAACACTTGTGCAAAAAGTAAACAACACAAAGTTCCATTCATTAACAATAAGTTGCATACATCAGCATAGGTTCGTACAATACATAAGTGAAACATAAAACTACAACTAGATTACATAATGAAATCTACTACAAAAGTCCTACGGTGATGGTGGGTGTAGGATGTCTAATACGTGGGACATCTGGTCCTCGAGCTCAGCTACCCGAGCACGGAGGATCTCCACCTCCCTCATCAGTTCCTCGACAGAGAGAGTGGGTGGGGCAGGCAGTGTAGTCGGTACGGGTGGTGCTGGTGGAGCTGGTGGTGCAGACGGTCCGGCTCCAGAAGTAGAGGCTGCGAAGCGGTAAGGCTTATGGATGAAGGGATCAACAGGATACGGCACAAGCTGCTTACGGGCGGTAACCCTACGATGCCGACCATATGCATCAGTGAATGCTCGACCTCCATTGATCCCTGGAATGACGGTACCATCGAAACGGTACCGCTTCTTCGTCGGGGTGGAGAGTCGCTGAACAGGTGCATCATCGGGGTCCTCCTCGTCGGAGTCATCGTCACTAGAGTTGTCTGTAGATGAGTCGTCAAATGATGGGTCATCTGAATCATGTAGAGGTGGCTGCACGGGTGGCTGTACTGGCTCTCCTCGGGCGGCCATCATCTGTCGGTATCTGAAAGGCGGGATCGGCACGAGTCATCCATCAGGAGTGCGTCGGCACCAATGACGATACTGATTATGGAATGGACCTTCCCCAAATTCCGCGGGAATCACAACACCACCGGGATTGTGCTGTGGCTCCTGAGGTACTGGGACTAGTGGAGCTGGAATATCCAGGAGGTCCTGGGCTCCGTCTGCAGTACCCACTGGGGCAGGCGCATGACTACTAGCTCCGGAGGATGAAGCACCTGGGTCACTAGAGTGCGTCGCCGACAGGATCGGGGGATCGGCAACAGTGGCAGGTGAAGTGGCTGAAGTGTCTGAATCGCTGCTCAAAATAATAGCAGGTGGAATATCCGACATCTGAACAAGGAAAAATAAATTTTCCATGTCAGTAAGTCATAAAGCAAGCACGTATTAGGCCAAGTAACTACAACAGTCTAGATCATGTGTAACAGTAAGTAGCATGGCAATAACGACAAGTATCATGCAATCGAAAGCAGATAATAGCATGCAGTAGTGAAATCATGTAATAGCATACGGCATATAGCAGTAAAAGTAAGCAGCAGCGTGCAGTAAGTTCAGCGGAAACAAGTAAACTAGCAAGTTGTAGATTAGTCCTATTAGTGAATCCTACTCGGGTCGGTCCAGACTCACTAATGCAACCTAATTCCCTACAACCAATGTTCTGATACCAAATGTGACGCCCCGTACTAAATCATCATGTACGGACCATCAACAACAGGATCATTACAAGGTCAAACACTATATGCTATTTCAAAATACGTTTGCATTCATGATAAAAGGTGACGTCATAACTAACGTCGAATGTTTCACATCAAAAGTATGCTTCTATGAATAGAAGCAATTAATAATTGTACGTGACCCCAATGGTCGTTACAAATCATAGTTTCAAAAGTAATAATGTTTATGAATGCAAAATAAATGTTCATGCAGTGACATCTCTAAAGCAGCGGGTGTCTACAGCAAGACTAGTACAACAGCGGAAGCTAGCAACCTTAAGCACCTGAAAAAAACATGCTTAAAACGTCAACACAAAGGTTGGTGAGCTATAGTTTAAGTATAACAGTAAGTAAGGTAGGCCAAGAGATTTCAGTGCTACAAAGAGCGTTTCAAAACAATATGATAAAGTATATGTTTAACCGTGGGCACTTGGTAACTAACTTAACGTTTATAACCCCCTGAAAGTACACTTGGTAAGTGCGTATGTATACGAAGTATTAAACACCCGTTAAATGCTAGCACTACTAGCCCGAGTGGGGATGTCAAACCCTAAGGATCCATATCTAAGATTCGCGTTCACCGGTTCAAAAACCAATGACTAAACGTTACCGAGCTAAATGGAATGTTTATGCCGTTGTATAACCCACACATATATAAAGTTTAAGTACTCGTTCCTAGTATGTAAAACGTAAAATGTGCATGTATTCTCAGTTCCCAAAATAGTTAAAGTAAAAAGGGAATGCTATAACTCACAGTGGTAAAGTAGTGGTAAAGTCGAGTCGGGAAATAAGCAAGTACGTAGGTCCGAAAAGTCCTCAACCTATGTCAAATAGTACTAAGTCAGTAAATTGTCCCAATAGGTTTAAATGTATGTAAATAAGGTCTTAAGGGTCATCATCATTCATCATCAAACAAAAGGTGTAAAGTAAGTTTCGTTCTAGAAAAGAGTTTAACACAAGGGCTGACTTCGATCAGTCACCAAGGCCTCTATACCTACTGAAATAAGGTGAGACCAGTGGATATGGCTCCGTATATGAGTCCTTTAGTTGTGGTAAAAATTCCAGAAGTAAACTCGTCTTCGTTTGACCGTGGCGACGGTCTAAGTGCGAGTAGGTCAGAATTTTCAGCACAACGTTAAAAGACATAGTGACACTCGGAGGGCCATAAATCCTAAACCGTAACTCGGATTAAGACGAGTCCTAAATGAAAAGTTATCTACTCGAACAGAGATAACTGAATATCAACATTACAGTAGCCCAGGTCATACTGATCAGACCCAGAAACAGTAAAACAGTAAGTTCCTGTGGGTTCTTGGTGCTCGATGCTTATCACGGTTCTCATCCTTGATGCATATAGCTTCAAGTATACAACCCGTTGATGTGTTTGCATCATCTTAACCAAGGTTTGACCATCATAACACTTGTGTAAGTCTAAGACATGTAGCACAACTCATTTAAGTGTTGCAAGTAGCTTGATGAACCAAAGTTACATCAAAGTCTTAGATCCGACACATACATGAACTATAAAAGTAATATTGAACTACAAACTAGAAAGTAAACTAACTAATCAAGATCTTAATTCGTAGAACATAGTTCTTAGTTTGATCTTGAAGATCCAAGACTCAAAAGTCTAGATCTAAAGTTATTAAGTTAAATTCTAAGTAATAACACTTGAATCTTTACTTTAATGAAACCATAAGCTATAAAACTTAGATTATCATCTTGTAAAGTATATGTAAGCTCATAAGCTCTTGATTATGACAAAATTAGAAGACCATAAGCTATATAAACTTAGATCTTACATAAGTATATGAAGTTATAACTAAAAAGTTACACTTCCATGTTCTTGAACTTTCAAGTTAACTTTTGTTCAAGAAAAATGAGATCAAAGTTAACTAGTAACACTTGACCAACAACAACCAAAAACATGAATTAAAGATGCTAGGAAATGAAGAAATAAACTAATTTAAACAAGTAACAAGTCATGGTTGTTCATACTTTAAAGATTCAAACCAAGGCTTGATCTTTAAAAATGTAAACTTTAAGTTTACAAACATGGATTACAAGTATGATTTTACAACATGAACTTTAATCTTTTAAAACTTTAAAGGTAGAACCATAAACTAGTAAGTCTAGATTCTTATGTGTTCTTGTAAATACAAGATGATAAGAAGAATTAAACTCGAGAGTTTGATTCTTGTACTAGTAAATAAATAATAACAAAACAACAAGTAACAAAACAACAACAAGAAACAAGTAACTTGAACAAGCAAAAGATGATGATGATTATGATGCTTGGCTACAGTTTTAATAAAGAAAGAGGAAGAAGTATGAAGCTTGCTACTTACAAGTATTTGAGAGAAAAAGGGAGAAAAAGTTTAGAGAAATTTTCAAGTAACTTGTGTGTGTGAGAAAGTGAGATGGAACTAGTGAACAAGTAACTAAAAAAAAATGAACCAAACCCTCCTAAAAGGCCTCTTGGCCTACGGTCATACAAGGGAAAGGGGGAGGCAAATTGTCCACAAGTTAATTTCATGTAAAGGCTCAAAAGTTGGTATTATGGGGTGTTTGCATGGGAAGTAACATGTAACCATACTAGTAACTAGATTCCATTCACCAACTAATTAGTTTAAGCCTTAATGGATTACTTACATGAAAGTATGGGCTAACTAATCCATTTAAGTGAGTAGGGTGGGCTTCTAAGCCCATGTACAATTAAAAAGCCCAAGTATGTATGTAAGTAACAAGTTAAATAAATAAGCCCAAGCAATTAACTAGTAACCATAGTTAATTAAAAATGATTAATAAAACTTAATCATGAATGTAAATAATATTCAAAAATATTATTCGTGTAAAGTTTCGTGTGTCACAAAGACGTTTCGAGCATTTAAAGTCAAGTATGGTAACATGTAAATGTATATACAATACATTCATAAAACACAAGTATTAATAATAATTATTAATAAATAAACGTTGGAAAATCCAGGGTCGTTACATATTTGAATTTAATCCAACTTTTATCATAGCCTTATCAAAAGCTCTTAATAAGCTATATCTTATAATAATATAATCAGTTACAATATAATAATATTCTATTTCTTTTATAAGAAGTAGATTTAAAATACAACTCTTATCTGCTTTCGTAGTCTCTGTGGAACGATCCTGACTTACTAACAACTATACTACTTGATCGAGTTTTGTTACTCGTTAGGGTGTTTTAGGGTAATATAAATTTAAAAGTTGAAGTAAAGCTAAGCACTATATGCACACACTTTTCGCACATCAACCTTTTTCTGTAAGACATTCGGATTTTAATCGATAACCAGTTCTTTCAATTTTAATAGGAAGAATTGTGTCTTCAGTTCTTCTAACTCAGTATCTAATGAACTGAGTTGTGTTCTCAAACGATTGACTTTCGACTGTGAAGATGATAAAGATTTAGTCTCATTTAGTTTGATTTTATCTTTTAAAAATTTGTTTTCAGTTTTCAAACCTTTTACTTCTTTTGTGATTGAGACTAATTTCTTCATCAGTGTGTTTTGCATATTCACAAAATTAGTTGGGATTTCAGTGATTTGTACCTCATCATCATCACCAGATGTTGAGTCACAGTTCTCCATTGCTTCATTTGCTTTGATAAGCTTGGTCACCTTGCAGACATTAGCATGTTCCATTTTAGATTCTAAATCATCCATCCAATTGAACCAAGAATCATCAATAGGTTTCAAATCTCCCCCAGTCTCCATAACCTTTGCCATCAACATCTTCTTTTTGTAGTATGATGCATCCTTCTTATTTGGAATTTTGCATTCACGTGAATAATGACCTGCTTTTTCACAATTATAACAGAGTGAATCTTCCTTCTTAGAATCTTCAGAATGTTGAGGTTGAGGTTTTGAGAATTCAGGTTTCTTGTAGTAAGAAAAAGAAGATGTATTTTTGCGTTGATTGATTGATTTGCCTTTGAACTTGTACTTGTTCATGGCTTTGGTGAACATTGCAGCCATCATGACTAGTTCAAGGTAAGAATCATTCACTTCCGAAAGATAAAGATCTTCTGAATTAGTGGAATCTTCAACAATCACTTTCTTTGAAAAGCTTTTTGAAGTGGTGTACGAGTGACTTTTCTTCTTAGCAATGAGAGCAAGTAGATCACTTAGAGTTAGCTCTTTCTGTTCATCTTGAAGTTTAGACACGGCTGGCTGATAGTGCATAAGAACACCGACAAGCTCATGAATGTTCATTATATCAATCTCCTTGGTAGATTGAATGATGGTTCCATATGGATACCAATCAGTATTGAGCTTTTTCAGAAACTTCGTGTTGATCTCACCATTCACCTTAGTGATCTTACATTTCTTCAATTCATTCAGAACACCATTGAAATGTCTGCAGGTGTCTCTGAGAAGTTCATCAGGTTCTTGCTTAAAATATTCATAAAGACCGAGTGCCTTATTCAATTTAGTGACATCAGTCATGTCATAGCCTTCTTGCTGTCTTTTGATTTCATCCCATATTTCCTTAGCATATGTATTGATATCAACATACTCAAATAGTTCATACGGGATAGCTTGCATGATGATGTTCTTTACCTCAATATCACCCTGAACACGCTCACGTTTTTCTCCGATAAGCTCAAAGACTGGCAATGGTAATCCTGTTTTTGGATGTTCCTCATAAACTGGTCCATCTTTTAATGAAGCCCAGATATACTTTTCCTTTTCAATCTTGTAGTCTATGAAATAAGTGATACGTTGCAACCACTGGTAATATTTTCCATAAAAATGAACAGGAGGTTTGGAATCGCATCCAATAATCAAAGTATCTTGAGTAGACATTTTGAAAGATTCGTATAGTACACTTGTCAATGTAGATTTGGATAGTAACAATATTCAATGATAACCAACATATTCTCACAGTAAATTGGTTTTACAGTCATATTTGGATACAGATTCGGACACTATCAAATTCTAATAGAGATTCGGATACTATCAGATTCGGATAATAACTCTGTTAAGTATCAGATTCTCACACTAATTTGGATAGTGTAAGATTCGCAGATTTGAAACACCCAAAACACTAAATTGACAGTATAAACTGAGATTCTCAGTTTGTCAGATTCGGTTGTGTGAGATTCAATTATGTGAGATTCTGTTATAAATCACATATATAGAGATTCGTATGCTTAACACCTGTTGTGAGATTCGGTTACCTTTCTGTAAAAAGAAACAAGTTAATAACAAGTGAAAAACAAACGTACGAATCAGAATATTCGAGCGAATGTCAACTGTAGCAGTTGAAGTATGCGAATCTGAAACTGAAAATGTGAGAATTGATCAGAAATCCTCTAGAATCACTTAAATGAGCTTCGTATCACTTGAGTGAATGTCACTGAATCACTTAAACACCTCAACCAATAACACCTTAGTTGAATTTTCGAGTTGCCACAGATTCGGTTGAGCAGTTACACAACCGAATGTTGATCAAATTATCAATTTAGGTTCAGTTAATGAAATTAAACCGTCCAAATGATGCGTAGACACTGAAAGAGAAACACTGAATTCACTGATCTTCAATAGAACACAAAATCAAGCTTGAATTTACCGAATGTGAGAGTTTTAGCCACGAACTCTAATAAAATGTTTGAATCTTCATAAGTGATGTTTTTAAGCTGTTTTTTTGATAGAATTACTTTCTATCAAGTATATTACACCTTCGCTGAGCTTTACAAACAAATCTGAACGTCAAAACTTCAGATTCGACATATGCGAATATGATTCAAAATAGCCGAATGTGATCAATACTTGAATTCTTCGAAATCTGGATCAATCTAGTGATATAGAAACACTTCTTGGATGCTCTGATACTAAATGATAGGTCAGATCATGATTGAATAACGAAGAATCAAGAGACAGAATCAGATTCGGATGAACAGTAACAGATTTTGATAGAGTGAAATTCAGTTGAAGTTACTGATGTTTCGCGAGGTGTATATAAAATAGCTTATAAATTTTAGCAGGAAATACTATTGAATACGATACAATTTTACACAAGATATTTATTTATTTATAGAATGGATATACTTAAACCTTGCTACAACACTTATAGGCAGTGTACCTAATCGTAAAGTAGTGTAGTTTTTAGTAAGTCCGGTTCGTTCCACAGGGAATCTTTTTAAACAAAGCTTAACGCTATATTAGTTTACTTTTATAAAAATACAAATATATATATAAGTAATATTATTATTATAAAGGGGGTTTTTACCGTTTAATGACCGGTTTGTCGATTTTAAAACTTTAGTCGCAGTTAAAACCAAATGTAAAATAATAAATAAATACAAGACTTAAATTAAAGCGTAAAGTAAATAACGATAATGAAATTGCGAATAATAAAAGTGCGATAAAATAAACGTGCGATAATTAAAAAGTACGATAATTAAAAGTGCAATTAAATACAATAACAATAAAAATGCGATAATTAGAAGTGCAATTAAATATAAAATAAAGGAAATTAAATATGAAATAAAAGAATTATGCTTATTTAAACTTCTGTAATCATGATGTTTGACGTGTTGATTTTAGTTTTATGCCCATGGGTTAATTGTCCTTTGTCCTGGATTATTTAATATGTCCATATGGATTTTGTCCATAATAGTCCATCAGTCATAAATATAAAGAGCGAAAGCCTTCGTCAAATTATTCTTATTCCCGAAGTCAAATATTCCAACTAATTGGGGACTTAAACTGTAACAAGATTTTAATACTTTGTTTAATAATTACACCAGGATGTCGACTGAGTGTAATCCAAGGTTTATTATTTTGTTATCAATTATACTGTAGCGACCCCGACAAATCGTCAAGTGACGGCGTCGGCTACGTGGGTCCCATTACCTGATTATAAGTCTTTAAGATAACGTTTGACCAAAATATGTCGCCTCCATTTCAAAATAAGGATTGTTTCAAAGTTTACAAGAATTGTTCAACCAAAAGTTAAGTTACAATGTTATAAGTACGATTGAAATCTAGGCGACACGGTTTAAAGTAAAGTCAAAAGACGCTCCATGAAATGCATGTATACTCGACATCGGATGCAAGTATCAAATAGTGAGCGGAAGCATGTATCACATATCGTGCAAGACCTGAGAAAAACATAGAAGAATCTGTCAACGAAAACGTTGGTGAAATCATAGGTTTAGTAAGTATTAAACGTTGTCTTTGAACCACAAGATTTTTGTATATCCATAACGTAGATTATCCAAATCATTTGCATTCCAAAAGTGTTGTTATACGCGAGCACTCAATTATCAAAACTTAACCAACGTTACCCCATCACACAGTGCTAGAACCCACACTAAAACACAAAAATATATTTCATCCGCATAACGGTAGCGAACCGTCCGAATGAGGGTTTGTTAAACCCGTATGGCCACACAATATAAGTTCTCGCTTACACCCTGCAAGTGTAACTAATGATAATCGAATTGAGGATTTTGTTCTAAACTCGCACGTGGAATGTTTGTTTTCACACTTGTGTTCAAAACATAAAAGTAAGTAGTACAAGATGTAACAACGTATATGTTTTCTCAGCCCACGATTTAAAAGTATAAAAGTTGTTGAAAAGGTGGGACTATGATCTCACCTCGAGTGCACGAGTATAAAGGTACTTCAACAAGTAAACGTGTGCATGAAAGTTGCTTAGCCTTGACCTAAACATATAGGTTGTATCAAATAACGGTAAACACGATCGGTCAAAGTTGTTCAATTAGTCCTATGGCTCGACACGACTCGATTATGTAGCATGTGAAGCAAATTGTCAAGTTTCATGCAAGATACAAGTATAAAAGCATGTTAGGAAGATTGCATAAAAGTTTGGTTAAGTTTGACTAAAAGTCAAACTTGGTCAAAGTCAACGAAAAGTCAACACGTTCGGGTCGGGTCCCGAACTATTTTTCTAAGCTTAGAAGTCATATATGAGCATGTTGGCCAAGTTACATGTTAATCGGAGGTGCGTAGCATAGCAAACATTTTTGATAAAATGGAAAAGTTGGACAGAATCTGGACAAGGCATATGTCGCGCCGCGGCAAGGAGTGTCGCGCCGCGACATAACACATGGTCTGGTGTCAGGTCGTTTTTCAAGGTTCAAGTCTTGGTCAAAACTTCAAACAAACGCAAAACGCAAACCGCAAACAATTAGAAGACGTATCTTATACCGTTGGAAAGCTCTTTTGACAAGGAACACAACTAAACACAAATCCTCAAACAAAACATCATTTACAACAATCGAATTCTCGTCATGTGATCAATAAACGCTCATTTCAAAGCTTCAAGTTCATCAATATGCATTTTAAGTTCCGGGAATCCAATTTACACATATGATATGCCGTTTTGAAGGTAATGAAGCATACATTACAACTAATCACTAACAATTAACATTCCATGGCATTCAGGCATCAAAAGTTCATGTCAAGAACTATCAAACCCTAGTCAAACATCACAAAATCAATATTCATGTTTTTGAAGTTTTCTTAATCAACCTATGCATCAAAACGAAGCTAGTGATACTAGTAACACAATTAAAACATGCACTTTAACAATCTAACGACATTAACTCATCCAAAATCAAGGATTTAGCACACCCACTTCAAATGTTCAAACTAGTTACTCCAAACCACAAATCGAGCAAACCAAACATATATTCATGTTACACACGAGCCATAGACACTAACTAACACAATTTCAAGTATATAAAACGAATTTAGAGAAATTTAGTGTTTTAGAAATGTTACCCAAAATGGATGAAATTGGTACCAAATCGAAGAGGATGATGAGAGGATCACGAATATGTAATTTGTTTTTGAAGTTTGCTACCCGATCCGAATTTAGATGATGATTCTATGAAGTTGGGGTTTGTGTGTGTTCTTGCTAGAGAGAAAGAGAGAGAGGGAGATGATGGAAATGGTGGAGAAATGGGTTGACTAGTTGACCTAGTCAACTAGTTTGCCCATTTGGCAACTCCGGTCCCTCGAGTTTCAAAGCGGGTGCGGGATTTAACCGATCGAATATTTTTTAAAACGCAAGTTAACGAGAGATGTTATAATTAAATGACGGAATTATTATGAACGTTAGTCAACGGAAACTACGAATTTAAATAACGAAAGGTATTATTTAAAAGAAAAAGACGGTGTTAAAAATAAATTTAATGAAAAAAAAACGCGGGATGTTACATTATCCACAACTCAAAAGAAATTTCGTCCCGAAATTTAGTTGGAAGTAGTAGTCGATATCTCTTACTCGAGACTTTACGTTGTCAATGCTATGAATAAGTGAAAGTACGTTCTTGAGGGTTCTCATGAATTTGGATAGTCAGGGTTTTACGTTGCATTAAGGTTCGTTTTTTTTTTTTTACGATCCCCAGTTTCAACTGGTTTTCCTATGAAGAGAAGTTTGTCATCGATAGTTGATGTATCCAGCAGGATTGCACGTTCCTGTTCCGCAGGACACGTTTCTAAGTTTGTTACACGAAATGTAGGGTAAACGGAAACTTAATTGAGTCGGCCGTTCTAAATGGTAGGAAGCGGCTCTAATACGCCCCAAGGTTTCAAAAGGTTCAATATTGCGGATATAACCTTTCTCGATTTCCCAAAATGGATTACACCTTTCCAAGGTGCGGATTCTCAATATTACGCGGTTACACACTGGGATTTGTGAGGTTTTCATCTAAGTTTAGTATAACTCTTCTGGCGACTACGGATCGTCTCGAGCCCTCCTCGGATTTGAATGATTTCAATTGTTGTTTCTTGATGGAGTTCAGATTTCGGTGGTTGATGCCTTGGTTAAATGAACAGGGGTATGACATTAGCGGTCATATAGGGTTTCGGAAAGTGCGCGTGAACACACGAGTGGTAACTACTGTTGTAAGAGTGATCTACTAAAGGTGACAATACGAATTTGTGACATGTCTTTCCAAGACGTAAATCGTTCGTTTGCTCGGTTCGTCGGTTTGTGGGTGGTACGCGGTACTCATGTCTAAACGGGTCTCCAAGGTTTCTTGTAAAACTAGAAGTGAAACGAGTATTTTGATACGGAATAATTGACAAAGATACGCCGTGTTGGAATAGAATCTCTTAAGATACGTTTGAACAAGTTAGTTAGGGTTCGAAATATGTTCGTTAGGACTATTCATCCTCGTGGCGAATACTTAGGTAATATGAGGAATTTCTTTAAACGGAAATGCGAGCGATAAAGATAGGAGTGAAATGAGGACTTAGAATAGGATGAGCTTGCATCTCGAGGTTGCTATAACGTGCCTCTAGTTGTCGAAAGTTGAAGTCTGAAAGAGAAACGAGGTAGTACACGTAGTTGTATAGTTCGGGGTTGAATGATAGTTGACCGATTATCAGAAACACAAGGGCATTAAGTCAAAGAAGAGTGAAATATCATTGGATTGTGTGTTATCTTAATTTCCAGTAATATCAGACGGTAACGGTGAAATAACAGAGGTATGTAGTGTGGTACGTGATGACAAGAATATTGATCGGATCCACAATTTAGTATTTGAATTCTTCGTGCAAAATAACGAATTTCCGTCCCGTTGATTTCGAGTCGAGAGAGTATGCCTTTCGGCGTCCAAGTAGAAATATTTCCATATTTGAGTCCCATCTGGTGTTGTACGAATTTAGCTAGAAATGTTGGTGTGAAGGATCACGCTCAAGGTTCGATCGTGGAGAGATTAAAGTCGTGTAATACGAGAAAAGTCAGAAATGAATCTTCGGTAACAACCGGTGAGATCTAAGATTTTTACGAATACAAGTCTGAGTTGGGAGAGTTTCCTGATTACATGTGGCTTGATTTCGAGATTGATTGAAATTCCTTGACCATTAACTTCATGGTCTAGAAAATTGGACTTCGTCCAACAGAAATTCTCACTCGGAGAATTTGGTATAAAGTTGCTCTTTTCTCAAAAGTTCGAGCTTAAGATGGTGATGTTGTTCGTTTTCTTCTTTACTTAAATAAGTTAAGATGTCATCTATAAATACGATAACAGATTAGTCTGTATGAATTTGCATACGCGGTTCAAGAGGTTTATGGATACGGGCGAGCCCTAAATAAATCAAGCGGTACTAAGAGAGATTTACAACTAACGTCGCGAGTTCGGAAAGTGGCTTAGGAGACATCGTCTCACTTAACCCCCAATTGATGATAACCGGAACAGAGGTCGATTTGGAACATACGGGATTCGTGCAAATAATCATGAGGTCATGGATGCGAGGGAGAGGGTATCGGTTTCCAACCGAAAATTACTCAGTTCACAATAATCTATACAAGATGATGGGGAAACACATTTTTTTTTTTTTTTTTTTTTTTTTTTTTTTTTTTTTACGAATAGGTTCCGAGCTCCCTAGTTCTATAGGTGTCAAGTAAAAAGTCTTAACGTATTTCCTCCAATAAAGTTTATAGGCACACAATATTTTTCCGTTGGTCGCTTAAATTGCCTAAATAGTATCTAGGGAAAAAGATGGAAGGTAATGAGTACAAGTCAAAGTATTGGTTGTAAAACGTCTAGCGGTAATCGAATCGAACGAGTATGAAATATACGGTTTGTTGTGAAGAAACGTACCCGTGACTAGTCCATCATCGTCTCGGGCATCCTAGGTGTCGATGTTGTAAGTTCAACGGCGCGCGTTGGTTTTTGCTTTATTCTTTGGGCATTCATTCCTAAAATGACCCGATTGGCCACATTTGTAGCAAATACTCGGCTTTGGTGCGCCGGGCCCCTTTTGAGTGACGGGGGCGGTACTTCCACAATACTTGACAATATGACCACTACCTTGGCACCGATGGCAAATTAGCTTGCCACATTCACCAAAATGATGCTTGTGGCATTTGTTGCAAAAAGGTCGTGTCCCGGCATAACTTTTCTTGCCGACGGGGGTGAGAGGTTCCTTGGAAAAGTTGTTGTTGTAGTTACTCGATTGGGGGGCTTCCCATTTTCTTTTGTTGTCACCCGACTCATCCTCGGCTTTAGGTGCCGGCACTTCAATCTCGTCTACCGTTTCGATCAATTGACGGGCCATATTCAGGGCCTCTTGGTGATTACTGGGTTTGGATGACATTACTCCTTGTTTGATGCTCTTGGGAAGACCATCCATGTAAAGTTCAACCCTTAGAGGTTCGGGGGTCACGAGGTTTGGGCACATCAAGGATAGCTCAGAAAATCGTTGATTATATGCCTTTAGGTCATTCCCGACCGCTTTTAAAGTTCTTAGTTCGTGTTCGAGCTTACGGGTCTCTTCGCGCGGGAAGTATTCGGTGATCATCTTTTTCTTTAAGTCGGCCCATGAGAGAGTGTGAGCTTCATCGATACCCACCGACAGCACATACGTATTCCACCATGTGAGGGCGATACCGGCGAAAGTGTGGGTGGAATATTTGACTTTGTCTTGGTCCCGACAACCGCTTATGCTAAAAACGGCTTCTGTTTGCTCAAACCATCGGGTGAGCACAACCGGTCCTCCGGTCCCATCGAAGGTGTGAGGTTTGCACCCCATGAAAGTTTTGTAGGAGCAACCCTCGTTTGAATTACCGGCTCCATGGTTGTTGTGGTTGTGGTTGTTATTGATGTCGGAGGAGATACTAGCCATAGCCGCACCTATGGCGGTGGCTATCATGCGTTGAAAAGCTTGTTCGGAAGTTTCATTACGTGGTCCGCGACGGGGAAGCATTGTTCCTTCAAGACACAAGAATATCGTTGATTAGTATTCTCAATAATACTAATCATGATAGGGAAGGATGATGTAGAGAAAATTTTCCTTGACTCGCCTTAAATTCTTTATGTCATAATGTCGGAACGTCCATGTGAATCACCGTAATATAATCCCGGAAATTATATTACCCTGATTCTCATGTGCATTTAACATTACTTCATAAAGTCAAAGTGGCGCATCAACAAAATTTATCAACTTAAGATTAAGATCGAATACGAGTTAGATATGATATAAGAGTTCGAGTATAAATGCACAATTAGTCAAGTAATCCCTACTTCAGTCTATATGCCGGTTGTAGTCTAGATTCACCTATGTACCCTATGACTCGGGGTTGACACAAATGAACTCTAAATCCCTACAACCAAGGCTCTGATACCAACTGTAGCGACCCCGACAAATCGTCAAGTGACGGCGTCGGCTACGTGGGTCCCATTACCTGATTATAAGTCTTTAAGATAACGTTTGACCAAAATATGTCGCCTCCATTTCAAAATAAGGATTGTTTCAAAGTTTACAAGAATTGTTCAACCAAAAGTTAAGTTACAATGTTATAAGTACGATTGAAATCTAGGCGACACGGTTTAAAGTAAAGTCAAAAGACGCTCCATGAAATGCATGTATACTCGACATCGGATGCAAGTATCAAATAGTGAGCGGAAGCATGTATCACATATCGTGCAAGACCTGAGAAAAACATAGAAGAATCTGTCAACGAAAACGTTGGTGAAATCATAGGTTTAGTAAGTATTAAACGTTGTCTTTGAACCACAAGATTTTTGTATATCCATAACGTAGATTATCCAAATCATTTGCATTCCAAAAGTGTTGTTATACGCGAGCACTCAATTATCAAAACTTAACCAACGTTACCCCATCACACAGTGCTAGAACCTACACTAAAACACAAAAATATATTTCATCCGCATAACGGTAGCGAACCGTCCGAATGAGGGTTTGTTAAACCCGTATGGCCACACAATATAAGTTCTCGCTTACACCCTGCAAGTGTAACTAATGATAATCGAATTGAGGATTTTGTTCTAAACTCGCACGTGGAATGTTTGTTTTCACACTTGTGTTCAAAACATAAAAGTAAGTAGTACAAGATGTAACAACGTATATGTTTTCTCAGCCCACGATTTAAAAGTATAAAAGTTGTTGAAAAGGTGGGACTATGATCTCACCTCGAGTGCACGAGTATAAAGGTACTTCAACAAGTAAACGTGTGCATGAAAGTTGCTTAGCCTTGACCTAAACATATAGGTTGTATCAAATAACGGTAAACACGATCGGTCAAAGTTGTTCAATTAGTCCTATGGCTCGACACGACTCGATTATGTAGCATGTGAAGCAAATTGTCAAGTTTCATGCAAGATACAAGTATAAAAGCATGTTAGGAAGATTGCATAAAAGTTTGGTTAAGTTTGACTAAAAGTCAAACTTGGTCAAAGTCAACGAAAAGTCAACACGTTCGGGTCGGGTCCCGAACTATTTTTCTAAGCTTAGAAGTCATATATGAGCATGTTGGCCAAGTTACATGTTAATCGGAGGTGCGTAGCATAGCAAACATTTTTGATAAAATGGAAAAGTTGGACAGAATCTGGACAAGGCATATGTCGCGCCGCGGCAAGGAGTGTCGCGCCGCGACATAACACATGGTCTGGTGTCAGGTCGTTTTTCAAGGTTCAAGTCTTGGTCAAAACTTCAAACAAACGCAAAACGCAAACCGCAAACAATTAGAAGACGTATCTTATACCGTTGGAAAGCTCTTTTGACAAGGAACACAACTAAACACAAATCCTCAAACAAAACATCATTTACAACAATCGAATTCTCGTCATGTGATCAATAAACGCTCATTTCAAAGCTTCAAGTTCATCAATATGCATTTTAAGTTCCGGGAATCCAATTTACACATATGATATGCCGTTTTGAAGGTAATGAAGCATACATTACAACTAATCACTAACAATTAACATTCCATGGCATTCAGGCATCAAAAGTTCATGTCAAGAACTATCAAACCCTAGTCAAACATCACAAAATCAATATTCATGTTTTTGAAGTTTTCTTAATCAACCTACGCATCAAAACGAAGCTAGTGATACTAGTAACACAATTAAAACATGCACTTTAACAATCTAACGACATTAACTCATCCAAAATCAAGGATTTAGCACACCCACTTCAAATGTTCAAACTAGTTACTCCAAACCACAAATCGAGCAAACCAAACATATATTCATGTTACACACGAGCCATAGACACTAACTAACACAATTTCAAGTATATAAAACGAATTTAGAGAAATTTAGTGTTTTAGAAATGTTACCCAAAATGGATGAAATTGGTACCAAATCGAAGAGGATGATGAGAGGATCACGAATATGTAATTTGTTTTGAAGTTTGCTACCCGATCCGAATTTAGATGATGATTCTATGAAGTTGGGGTTTGTGTGTGTTCTTGCTAGAGAGAAAGAGAGAGAGGGAGATGATGGAAATGGTGGAGAAATGGGTTGACTAGTTGACCTAGTCAACTAGTTTGCCCATTTGGCAACTCCGGTCCCTCGAGTTTCAAAGCGGGTGCGGGATTTAACCGATCGAATATTTTTTAAAACGCAAGTTAACGAGAGATGTTATAATTAAATGACGGAATTATTATGAACGTTAGTCAACGGAAACTACGAATTTAAATAACGAAAGGTATTATTTAAAAGAAAAAGACGGTGTTAAAAATAAATTTAACGAAAAAAAAACGCGGGATGTTACATATACCAAGTGTCCTTGTATATAATTTCACCCCTGTTTTAATTATTCTAGTGGCTATTAATCCATTCCCGTGTCCGGTTAAATGAACGATTATTCGTACATATAAATACCCCGCCCATCGTGTCCGATTGAGTGTATATGGTAATTTATAGGGACGCCCAATTGTAAATCTTTATATTAACATTAACAAACTATCATTTAGTTAAACAAATAAAAAGCCCATTAATAGCCCATAGTCTAATTTCCACAAGTGTCGTTCTTTTATCCAAACCCCAATTATGGTACAAAGCCCAATTACCCAGTTTTAGTAATTAGCCCAACATCATGATTACTTCGGATAAAATAAGCATAATAATAACTTAGCTACGAGACATTAATATAAAAAGGTTGAACATAACTTACAATGATTAAAAATAGCGTAGCGTTACACGGAGAGAATTTTGACTTACACCCTTACAACATTCGCTAACATACCCTTATTATTAGGATTAAAATTTAAAATTAAAATTAAAATATAAATTATATATATATATTTTACGTATATAGATAGAGAGAATGATATATGATGATGAAAAAATGCTCAGAATTCGGTTGGCTTTATAGGGAGTTTCAAAACTTGGGGCTCCGCGACTCGCGGCATTTTTGGCCTTCAAACTCCGCGAGTCGCGGAGATTGAAATTACAGCTCAGTCCCTTTTGGAGTCTTTCTTGCCGACGGTTTTAAATATAAATATAATATATTAAATAATTATAAGAATTATTTAAATATTATATTATATTTATGTGCATAGTTGACTTGTAATTTTTAGTCCGTTGCGTCGAGCGTTGAGAGTTGACTCTGGTCCCGGTTCCGGATTTTCGAACGTCCTTGTGTACAATTTAATATCTTGTACTTTGCATTTTGAATCTTGTACTCTTGTAATTTCGAGACGTTTCTTATCAATAATTGGAACCTCTTTGATTGTCTTTTGTACTTTTGAGCTTTTTGGTCGTTTGCGTCTTCAATTCGTCGAATCTGTCTTTTGTCTTCACCTTTTATTATTTAAACGAATATCACTTGTAAATAGAACAATTGTAACTAAAAGCTTGTCTTTCTTGAGGAATAATGCTATGAAATATATGTTCATTTTTAGCATTATCAAATATTCCCACACTTGAGCGTTGCTTGTCCTCAAGCAATATCGTCTTGAAATACAATAATCACTTCTTTATTCTTCACACTTTGTACATCAGTGATTTCTATAAGGCGGTATAAACAATGGTAGTAACGATATGGTTTACAGTCCCACATGACAATAAAAATTTAGATCCATTAAGGAAATTGGATCTTTATGAAAACATTTTATCTTTTGAAAATTAAATCTAGTTTTTACCCTAGATAAGTTTTCCGGAATAACCCTTTACCGGTGTTTACAAAATATTTTTGTGGGTTTGGTGGGTTTCAGATTTGAAAATTTTAGCTCAAAACTTGCGGTTTTGTGTCACCCACTTGCTAACCTTGTATTTGGAAAGCAACATGTCCAGTTTACTTGTCCCGTATATTACCTTTCGGTAAACTACCGTTCGGTTGTAAAGGAAAGCGTTGAACAAGCAACTGTTAAGGCAATGTCCCCTGACGTGCTTTTAATTATGGTCTATAACGTGTCGGACGCAATTACTATCCTTGGTAGGAGCAATAGTAAAGCTCACCCTTATAATTTTTCGGTCTGGCACAAGGTCCTGTCTTTGACCACTATGCAACCACCGTTCTTACGGTTGACACCCGATTTAGTTCAGGTGACCTAATGAATTCTAGGTGAATTCCTAGGATTTTACGTTCAATGGTAATGAACGCATTGAAAATAGGGTTTTCTGAAAACAAATTGGTTTATAATTTTGATCAAAATATTTTCTCGTTCAAGCTCGAGTTTAGATATCATTGAATTCTATGAGTTTGTAATTCTCAATCTTTAAGGTCAATCTTTAGGATTGAGTAATATCAGTCTTAAAAGCTGATTTTTGATCTTTTAAGGAGATTATCCTTTCTGGGGATCTGATTTATTAGTCTTATCCAGCTAATTTGCATGGTGCCCCCCCATTGTACGAGATAAATCCTTCTCATGGTTAGGATAAATCTGACCACTTGGCGACCCTGTTTAATGCTGAGGTCCGTGGATTTCCTGCTGATTTTAGTGATGACTTTTCTAGATTTTTCGTCAACCTACAGCTGGTCTGGACGACAACTTCATGACCTAAATCAAGAAGCGCGTGTCTTTTTCGGAAGACTTTACTTCCTTTTGATGATGGAATTGATTCATCGTGTAGATCCATCTTTCTTACAGTAAATCAGGTAAAATTTTTAGTTTAGTCCAAAGCAAAAGTATTTTCAGTTATTTGTACAAAAATATGTGGCATATGTTTAAGATAACTTGGTAATTTTTCCCACACTTGGCTTTTATTTTCCTTTTTTATCGTCATCTATTCCATTTTAAATGAATTTTAACATTTTGGTTTGTTTCTCAATTTATGTCCTTTTCGAGGTAACAATAATTTCGGTGTTAAAACCTAGTTTTATCGTTCATAAATATGTATAAACATGATTTTGAGTTTATTTAATTGAAAATTTTGAAAAATTTTACTAGATTTGGGTAGTCAGTATATAAGACTAGGGCTGTTCTTTATTATCAGAGAGCACTAGATTCTAATACAACTACTGCTTTACTAGTATTTTTAATGGTAACCAAGTGTATAAAGTAAAAAATTTTAAAATCCGAAAGAATTTAACCCCTTCCCACACTTAAGATCTTGCAATGCCCTCATTTGCAAGAAATCAGTAACAATTTAAATTATTGAGGGTGATTTGTGTGAAAATGATTAAATTTTTACCAAAGTTTCCAAATATATTGGCGTTTGTTTGCTGAATGATAAATGGTGCACATCATTTGTTCATTCCGTCTTGTTGTTATTTCACATATATTTTGCATCTTGTCGTCAAAATTAGTTGCTTTTGCTGAACTTAATGCCAGTCTTTGAAAATGCGTTGTTTTACCCTGTTGTGTACATAAGATAAACTGCAAACATATATACATATTTTTGAAGTTTGGTATATTACCCCACATTCAAAAATTATTAAAATCTAAGAATAAAGGTTAGACAATTATAAAAATGATTACAATATTAACATAAGTATTAAACGTATCAACATTACAAATTACAAAATAAATAAAAAAAAATAAGTAGACTAGGGATGATATTGATACCAATAGGGGTTCCAGGCATAACCATAGGTGCTATAAAATGCTTCGGCAGGGTTATACGTAGGATACGGTGGCTGCATCTCTATAGACCATGGAGGGAAGATGGGTTTCGGTGTAGGAATATAGTTTCTACCTATATGTTGGCACTGAGCTATGATTTGGTTCTGATGAACTTGCCAATCTTCAAATGCTCTCTGTCTAGCATTTTCGTACTCCTGAGAAGCTATAAACCTTTGCATTTCTTGCATCTCATTTCCCCCTCCTACATTACCTTGCTGTTGGTTTCTCTCAACCTGTGGATGTCTACCATGGTATTGTACTGCGGCGTTATTTCGCCTCTTCAAAACTTTCGCACCATGGTATACATTTAAACCTATAGTATCGCGGGGTTCTGGTTCTTCTACTAATAATCCCCCCTGACTTATATCCACACCGAGATATTCACCAATCAAAGTAATAAAAATACCACCTCCTATTATGCTATGCGGTCTCATCCCCCTAACCATAGCTGATAAATAATAACCCACACAATACGGTATACTTACAGCGCTTTGTGGGTCTCGAATACACATATGGTAAAACAAATCCTTTTCATTTACTTTTTCCTTGTTCTTACCCCTTTGTGTAATCGAATTAGCTAAAAACCTATGAATTACTCTTAATTCAGCTCTATCTATATCCAAATAAGAGTAATTTCCCCCTTTGAAACGGTGATGGCTTGTCATTTGACTCCACACACCGTGTGTATCAAAATTTTCATCTATCTTTCTACCATTTAGTATCAACCCTCTACAATCGGCAGATGCTAACTCCTCATGCGTATATATACGTAAAGCCTAAGCCATGTCTAGTAAAGACATGTGGCGCATCGAACCGCCTAACAAAAATCTAATAAAAGAACGATCGGTTAAACTAGCTACCCGATCATTCAACTCTATACTACACAACAATTCTTCACACCATACTTTATATACAGGTCTACGCATGGTGAATAAACATACCCAGTCATTAAAAGTAGAATTACCATACCTCTGTACAAGTAATTCTCTAATTGGCCCGGCCAATTCTACAGCTTCTAAGGGTCCCCATTCTATGACCCTCGGTACCTCAACAACTTTGGAATGAAGAGTATGCAAACCCCTTTGATATTTTGGATAATCTATCCAAAGTCTGTCAAATCTCAGGTTCGGGTGCAACTCTTCCAAGTGCATATCAGAAAATGTCATGACTGGGTGAGGTATATCTTGCTTGTAGTAGTTATCCACCTCATGTTGTTCCGTATTCTCAGCAGGAGCATTGCGAGCTTGGGATGAAGATTCACCCCTTTCAGTCTGCAAAACACATCAAACACAATTTTTGTGCATCCAAATATGCATCAGTGTCAGCAAAATCATCAATCAAAATAATTACAATGACATGATCAATTTATATCAAACTTAAGCTCATTTTCATATTTTCATCAAATCTACACTTTTTCAAATAAGCATATACGAAAATGTTCGCCAAGTTCATAAGCATTTAACTCAAATAACATGTCAAAATAATCATTACTAGCAATTAAACAAGTTTCAAATGGCATTATCTTTCAAAAATCAAGTTCATGAATTTTTAGACTTGAAAAAGTCCACTTTAATTCTCAAAATCATGTTTAGGCTCAAAGTTTGGATCATTTAACTACCTAGACATGTTACACTACTTAATTTAGCAACAATTCATGACAAAAATCAGCCATAACCTGTTTATATCAAAAAGCCCCAAATTTGCTCAAGAACACAAACCCTAGATTACTCAAAATTTGAAGTTTAAGGCTTCTAATCATGTTAAACAGCATCAATCTAGGTTATACAAGCATAATACATAAACAATTTAATCATAATTACACTAAAAAGCATCAAAATCAAATTGGAGAAAAAATTGCTCAAGAACACCAAATTTCGGATTAAATGGTGTTTAGGTGTAGAAATTTACCGTTTTTCTTGAGTAATTCCTAGATAGCATCCTTCTCAACATGATTTTAGTAAAAAATTTGGTGATTAACGGTTAAAAATTGTGATTTTGGGGTGTATTTTTCGGGTTTTTGCGTGTTTATGTTCGCAGTATTTGTGTGTTTTGTGGGTTGGGACTGATCTGTTACAGCTCTTTATTTTTTTCTGATTTTCGGTCCTCCCGCGACTCGCGGCATTTAAGCCTTCAAACTCCGCGAGTCGCGGAGTTTGGTATATTTTTTTTTTTTATATAATCTTTAACTTATAAAACAATTAAGTAAATAATTTTTAAAATTTTGTTTTGTAACAACCCAACCCGTTAACCAACCAATAACGCGGATAAAAAATTTTTTTTTTGCTGGAACAGCATATGGCGCGACGCTCCATTTGGCCGCGCGGCGCGCCAAAGTGGCCTGTCCAAAAAGTCATGAAATGTGAAAATGTTTGACCACTTCCCGACGTATTTAGACAAAACGCTTTTAACCATACATTAATATATGTAGAACTAACACGTTCCATTAATAAAATTAGTCTTACGAAGACCGGGCCCACATCGGCCGTTTTACGACTTTCGTACGAAGATACAAGTTTTCAACCACATGATTTGTAATACAAAATAAAGGCCGAGCATGGCGATTGGGGATACGCTACCCAATCCTAATCAATCCAAAAGCAAGCCTTCTAAAGCAACTACGCAAGTCCACTAGTCCCCGCTTACCCGAGCCTCCGCATCCATGCAATCTATAAAAAAGTCAACAACGAGAGGGTAAGCTAACGCTTAGTGAATGCAGTACTTATACATATACATATGTAATTTACCTACACGCATCCACTTACAATACCATGCAAACAAAATGCATAAACGAGCTAGCAACACCAAACATACGACTAGCAACAACGTTAGTATATAAATCGCCACAATAATATACCAAATCACAATAATGCATAAATATAACAAACCGTTCCTCGCTATGGCACCACCGACTTGTAGACGACCAATAACGTCGAGTCTCACTCGTATGTTGTCACCGACTTGTGACTCATCAGAGGGTGTCACCGACTTGTGAACTACCCACCAATATCTATGGGTCACCGACTTGTGAACGCCATGTGACATCACCGACTTGTGAAGCGCCACTAAGTGTCACCGACTTGTGAACACTATAGGGTGTCACCGACTTGTGAACACTATAGGGTGTCACCGACTTGTGAATCACCCAAGGGTATCACCGACTTGTGAACCCCCATCAATACATATGGGTCACCGACTTGTGAACCTCCATGTGGCATCACCGACTTGTGAAGCACCACCTAGTGTCACCGGCTTGTGAACACTATAAAGTGTCACCGAATCGTGAATCACTTCCCCGACTTATGGTGACACCGACTTGTGAAACACCAACCAACTACTAAGGGTCACCGCCCCGTGAACCACTATGAGGTGTCACCGACTTGTGAATAACCTGTCGAGACACTACCGACTTGTAGTTCCCATCCCATCATACCAACAAATATGTCACCGTCTTGTGACATAACGCCCACTACTCACGATGTGGCACCAAAGGCCCACATCGCGTACGAGTAAATAAACCACATACATACATGTATAAATATTCCACTCACCTTGTCGCCTTGAAGAAATGCCACCGAATAATCCGCAACACACCGATGGAATGTACCTATTCCATTATCACAAACACAACAACACAATTAGGGTGGATTTACAAATCAACCCAAATTGACAACTAGTGCAATTTCGACCCAAATGCACTTCCAAGCACAAACCGTGCCCAAACTAACCAATAATCACTAACACAAGTGAGAATGGTCCTAATACGCCAGTTAGACCCAATCATAGGTGTTAAACACCTATCTTGCCCAAAATGGCACTTAAACCCTAATTTGACCCATAAGAAGTCAACATCGCGCCATTAGCGAGTTTTGACACCAAAACATATTTAACTTGGTTTTATACTTCAACTTAATCCATTTTAAGTTTATAAACCTTATTAAATCGGCAATTGAGTCATAATCATCAACAAACACTAATTTTGACTCAAGTCAAAATTAGTCAACCCAAATTCACCTAAAGTGATTCCAACACTTCCATAATCACTAAACCTAGTGATTAAACTCAAAATTAAAGCCTAATTAAGGCCAAATCGTCAACCAACCCAAAACCCGCCAAGTGACAAGAATAACTAGTCACCATAAACCCATTTCATCATCTAAGAGGGTTTCACTACAAATCAAACTCAAACCCTAACTTGAATATCAAATCTAACAAATGTAATTCGGAGTTTGAACTTACCAATACCACCAAAACGATGCCGTTGACGAGTAGAACAACTTTAAAACCCGAGCTTTGGTGAGAATCCAACTCCTTCTTCTCCAAATCAAGCTCTCTCTCACTAAAAGTGGGTTTCTCTCACTAGGGTTTGAAGAGAGTGTTTGTGTGGGTGAGAAATGAGCTCCAAAGGAGTTCTAGATCAGTTTTGATGACCCCAAGCCTACCCTAATTGAAAAGACCAAAGTACCCCTCATTTAAACTTTTTAAAAAGGCTGAAAATTGCCTCTGCAGCAATCGACGCGCCGCGCCAGAAGGTGGAGCGCCGCTCCAAATAACTGGAAATTGTGGTCGAGCCCAAAACAGGTTTCAGCAACTTGTTTTGGCCATAACTTTTCGACCGTAACTCCGTTTTCGATGAATCAAATATCGTTGGAAATGTAATAAGATATTCTATCCAATGGTAAGGCTTGGAAACATCAATTCAAACTTTATTTAGGGTTGAGAAGATACGTACACACTTTGTACCTCAAACAACGTCCAGTTTTCTTTGACATTCGAGCAAGCAACACGTACATGCTTCGTACACTTCATATACGCATCGTACACCATGAATACATTATGTACAATAAATATTTGGGTCTTACAACTCTCCCCCACTTAAATTGGATCGCGTCCTCGCGATCTAAACCTCATCGCGAACAAAAACAACACACTTTCCTCAAGTCTTCGAGTTCTCACATAATCTCGGACCCCTTTGATGCCGCCATTGCATCCTATCGATCACGCCTTACCACCATGCAACGTTCCAATCGCACAACTATCCTTCAGGATTTCCTTGGCGTACTCCAACTCACGACTTAGAGTTCTAACGCCCACCGCCAATACTCTAGAGAGTTCGTTCCCGAACGCACTCTACACTAACACGCCCCTACATGAGACAGTCCAAACTAACACTCTACGCCCCTAGTTGGCTCCCCAAACGAGACAAATTCCGGCAAATGGCTCAAACACGCCTACCAAACCGAAGAAACATCGTACCCTCCGGGTACATACTCCCCCACTTAGGGTTTTAACCCTACCTTATCACCGTCAAGACGATAATATCTTGTGAAATTTCAACATTCCACACACACATGACCGGCACCAACGTTGGTCATACTCAAAATTTTCCGCGGACTTACCTCAAGATACTCGAAACTTGACCTTTTGAATCGGTCAAACGTCGACGCCTGCTAATCTTCACAATAAACCATCTTCGTACCTTCGGGTTTTCTCGTCGGTATCCAAGTACAAAATAATCACAACACCGGAGTGAAGCATTCCACTTGCAGGTATACGGAGGGCACCTGACGTAGTGTTATGCAACTCCCATTACTACCACCGAGTCTAAATCACTTGACCCTTTTGGGTCCCTCCTCGGTGTCATATGACACTTGACTATTCGAAGTCACACAAATCCAATGGACATTACGGCTCAACGCCTACAACTTTCTAGTGACGCCTGCTTGTCACTATCCACCTAGGCCGCAAAGCAAGCCTAGCAATCCTTTCACTTACAATGGTGATGCTTGGTACCACCAAGACTTACACCCCAACTCGTATCCTCTCAACCGTTAACACGGTTACTTACACACACCAAAGATAGTCAACAATCGTGACTCTTCTCGCACACCTACATGATCAACGTAAGCGCCTCTCGAACGGCATGCCATCCTACGCTAACCCTTATGGAGAACAATACAAGTAACCCTCTAATCATCCCATGGTTACCCCCGACTTGGTTAAGCCTCCAACACCAACCCAATTAACCCGACTCGGTCAAGTCAAATACACTATGTCGACCCGCCTCGGTCAACACCTACCAACAATCGATTAACCCTACTTGGTTAAGTCAACACACACGGTCAACCCGACTTGGTTAAGTCCTAACAACAATTGATTAACCCGTCTTGATTAGTCAAACGCACTCGGTCAACCCGACTCGGTCAACACTCCTAACAATTTATCGATTAACCCGACTCGGTTAGTCAGACTATCTCGGTCAACCCAACTCGGTCAAACCCCTAAAAACAATCTGAGTAACCCGGCTTGGTTAGTCAAATACCCTTGGTTAACCCGACTCGGTCAACACCTAACAACAATTGATTAACCCGACCTGGTTAGTCAAACCGCAATGGACTAACTCGACCTAGCTAGTCACTACAACACATGGATAAACTCAATCATTACCCAAATCACCCGCACATAGATAGTACTAAAATCGAATAGTACCTGAATCAAGCATCTCCAGATTTTCGCGCCCTGTCACTATTCCACTCGGGACATTCCGACTTCCGGTGTCCCTCCTTCCGGCACTTAAAACATGTGACCTTGCTCGACAGATAATCACGAGACTTATGCCCTGTTTGTCCACAATTATAACACGCGAATTTAGAACCACCCGTGTCACTCATCTTTACGCTTCCGACACCTTCGGTAGCGCTTTTACTCTTCTTGTTCGAAAATGCCGTCGCTTCGAACTTCCGTTTACTAACATCGGACACACTTGGCTTCGACACCTCCGGTTCGAAACCCCGAGCCAACTCAAACAACTCTTCAAAAGACTTAGCCATTCCCCGACTAATCTTACCCTTAAATTCGTCATTCAGTGTACGGTAAAAATCTTTCATCAACTTGTGATCGTCACCAACGTACTCCGGACAAAAATGAGTCTTTGCTAAAAAGGTAGACTTGAGAGTAACCAAGTCCATCGAACCCTGTCGCAAATTGTTTAACTCGTCCCGGATTCTATCAAGATCGGAAGAAGTTCGGTATTCATCAAAGAACTCCTTTTTGAACTCATCCCATGACAAGCTCATACATTGTTCCTTGCCATACAATTGAATCTTGTCATCCCACCACAACTTGGCTTCTTCACGTAACATACTAGAACCGTACCTCGTTTTCTTCTCGGAAGGACATTCACTAGTACGGAAAGCCCCCTCGATGTCGGAAACCCAACATGTACTCTTCAACGGATCCCTTACCCCATTAAACATAGGAGGTTGTGCATCCTTGAAGTTTTTGTAATGGAAGTCCCGCCTCCCATTTCCTTCACTCCCTTCACCTCGGGGATAAATATTTCTAGCATCAAGCGCTTCCTCGATTGCGACCTTCACCCTTTCATCAATTAGATCGGTTATTTGCCCATCAACCGATTCCCGAAAAACCTTTCTAACATCCTCGAGAAACTCCGCTTTTTAACGTTTAAAGATGGCCTCAACCTTAGCCGTGAACTCAACGTCTTCGTCTTGATCTTCGTTGGCTTGTTTGCTCCTTGTCGTCATTCTAAGAAATGAACTCGGTTAGGAACACAACATGAATAACTTACACACACCACCACGATCAATCGTTCACAAACATATAATATGCCACCGTTCGTACATCCCATCTAGTTCAACACTTGTTGTACATCACTTGCATGACTTGGCTTGCAACTGTAATAATGGTCGCGTAGCATTATTACGCTCACACGCCATGCCGAACTCATGAATACAACAATCATCTCGCTAGATGTTCAACACAACACAACATGATTAGTAACACATAATCAACACATAGTTAAAGCACCTATTCTCAAAGGCACTAACTAGAAACCCGAACCGACCCGTAATCCTACAAGTCCCGCATAATAGCACACACAAAAGTCTAAGTCTAGGCACCTATCTCAAGTCACCTAAATCCCTTAGACCATGCTCTGATACCACTTGTAACAACCCAACCCATTAACCAACCAATAACGCGGATAAAAATTTTTTTTTTTGCTGGAACAGCATATGGCGCGACGCTCCATTTGGCCGCGCGGCGCGCCAAAGTGGCCTGTCCAAAAAGTCATGAAATGTGAAAATGTTTGACCACTTCCCGACGTATTTAGACAAAACGCTTTTAACCATACATTAATATATGTAGAACTAACACGTTCCATTAATAAAATTAGTCTTACGAAGACCGGGCCCACATCGGCCGTTTTACGACTTTCGTACGAAGATACAAGTTTTCAACCACATGATTTGTAATACAAAATAAAGGCCGAGCATGGCGATTGGGGATACGCTACCCAATCCTAATCAATCCAAAAGCAAGCCTTCTAAAGCAACTACGCAAGTCCACTAGTCCCCGCTTACCCGAGCCTCCGCATCCATGCAATCTATAAAAAAGTCAACAACGAGAGGGTAAGCTAACGCTTAGTGAATGCAATACTTATACATATACATATGTAATTTACCTACACGCATCCACTTACAATATCATGCAAACAAAATGCATAAACGAGCTAGCAACACCAAACATACGACTAGCAACAACGTTAGTATATAAATCGTCACAATAATATACCAAATCACAATAATGCATAAATATAACAAACTGTTCCTCGCTATGGCACTACCGACTTGTAGACGACCAATAACGTCGAGTCTCACTCGTATGTTGTCACCGACTTGTGACTCATCAGAGGGTGTCACCGACTTGTGAACTACCCACCAATATCTATGGGTCACCGACTTGTGAACGCCATGTGACATCACCGACTTGTGAAGCGCCACTAAGTGTCACCGACTTGTGAACACTATAGGGTGTCACCGACTTGTGAATCACCCAAGGGTATCACCGACTTGTGAACCCCCATCAATACATATGGGTCACCGACTTGTGAACCTCCATGTGGCATCACCGACTTGTGAAGCACCACCTAGTGTCACCGGCTTGTGAACACTATAAAGTGTCACCGACTCGTGAATCACTTCCCCGACTTATGGTGACACCAACTTATGAAACACCAACCAACTACTAAGGGTCACCACCCCGTGAACCACTATGAGGTGTCACCGACTTGTGAATAACCTGTCGAGACACTACCGACTTGTAGTTCCCATCCCATCATACCAACAAATATGTCACCGTCTTGTGACATAACGCCCACTACTCACGATGTGGCACCAAAGGCCCACATCGCGTACGAGTAAATAAACCACATACATACATGTATAAATATTCCACTCACCTTGTCGCCTTGAAGAAATGCCACCGAATAATCCGCAACACACCGATGGAATGTACCTATTCCATTATCACAAACACAACAACACAATTAGGGTGGATTTACAAATCAACCCAAATTGACAACTAGTGCAATTTCGACCCAAATGCACTTCCAAGCACAAACCTTCTAATACGCCAATTAGACCCAATCATAGGTGTTAAACACCTATCTTGCCCAAAATGGCACTTAAACCCTAATTTGACCCATAAGAAGTCAACATCGTGCCATTAGCGAGTTTTGACACCAAAACATATTTAACTTGGTTTTATACTTCAACTTAATCCATTTTAAGTTTATAAACCTTATTAAATCGGCAATTGAGTCATAATCATCAACAAACCCTAATTTTGACTCAAGTCAAAAATAGTCAACCCAAATTCACCTAAAGTGATTCCAACACTTCCATAATCACTAAACCTAGTGATTAAACTCAAAATTAAAGCCTAATTAAGGCCAAATCGTCAACCAACCCAAAACCCGCCAAGTGACAAGAATAACTAGTCACCATAAACCCATTTCATCATCTAAGAGGGTTTCACTACAAATCAAACTCAAACCCTAACTTGAATATCAAATCTAACAAATGTAATTCGGAGTTTGAACTTACCAATACTACCAAAACGATGCCGTTGACGAGTAGAACAACTTTAAAACCCGAGCTTTGGTGAGAATCCAACTCCTTCTTCTCCAAATCAAGCTCTCTCTCACTAAAAGTGGGTTTCTCTCACTAGGGTTTGAAGAGAGTGTTTGTGTGGGTGAGAAATGAGCTCCAAAGGAGTTCTAGATCAGTTTTGATGACCCCAAACCGACCCTAATTGAAAAGACCAAAGTACCCCTCATTTAAACCTTTTAAAAAGCCTGAAAATTGCCTCTGCAGCAATTGGCGCGCCGCGCCAGAAGGTGGAGCGCCGCTCCAAATAACTGGAAATTGTGGTCGAGCCCAAAACAGGTTTCAGCAACTTGTTTTGGCCATAACTTTTCGACCGTAACTCCGTTTTCGATGAATCAAATATCGTTGGAAACGTAATAAGATATTCTATCCAATGGTAAGGCTTGGAAACATCAATTCAAACTTTATTTGGGGTTGAGAAGATACGTACACACTTTGTACCTCAAACAACGTCCAGTTTTCTTTGACATTCGAGCAAGCAACACGTACATGCTTCGTACACTTCATATACGCATCGTACACCATGAACACATTATGAACAATAAATATTTGGGTCTTACATGTTTCCCTTATTATTGAGGACGAGGTCGTTTCGGATCGATGTCCTAGTCTGTCCCTCGACAAAATTTTAAAATTTGTCTTTTTGTAGCGATTGTTTTAAAAGCTAAGATTTTTGGTTTTTTAATGTTTTTGGCATACTTTAATTCAATAAGATTAAAAATAATGATAATAAAAGTTCTCGTCCCTCCCTTGGGTAAAGCAATTTCGGTTCAAAGACCTAGTCTTCAACTTACGACGAATTTTAAAAATCATATTTTTAACTTAATGAGATAAAGTAAATTTTTTTGTTTTTAAATTCACACAATTTAAATATAAATTTAAAATTAATATTAAAAATTCACACCAAACTTACAATTTGAAATGCATAAAAAATAAAATTCATATTTTAAAAATTAAAAATTCACACCAAACTTAATTTAAAAATTCATATTATAAATTCACACCAAACTTATATTAATTTTTCAAATATTTACAATTTTAAATATATTGATTTTACAAAGTTTACAATATTAATTTAAGATTCAAATATTAATTTTAAAAACATGGTAAAAATAAAATTAAAAATCTTTTTGGCTTTTTATCCCACTTTAATCAATCAAATATTATCAAAAATATGTGCCCCTCTTTTCGGTAAAGTAATTTCGGTTCCAAAACCTAATTTAACTCATGACGAATTTTTGAAATATTTTGGGTTGATTGATTAAAGATATTTATACCTTAAGAATAAACGTTAAATTTCGCAGTGATGTAATAAATTTTTGTATGATATCAATAATTTCGGTCGCCAAACCTAATTTTATTCAATACCAATTTAATACTTTATAGCGAACAAATTAGCGTTTATTATCAAAAGGTTAAAAATAAAAAAATAAAAAATAAAAACTGTACAGACTTACCTGTGAAATAGATTTCTTAGTTATATGATCTATCCCATTCATAAGATAGTCGGTTTAATTGGTTTTCCAGGGCTACATATGCGTAACCTCGAGCATTCAGTGTCTTTTCTTCTAAACATATGAACGGTCCGTCTCTGCATAAAGTAACAAATTCGGTGTTTGAATAGGTTTGATTATTTGAACATTTACCTCCATGTGACCATTTTTCGCATTTGTGACATCTTTCTAGGTGTCGTGCTCTTCTTTTCGCTGCGGATTTTGATTTTCCTTTACCAAATTGTAACTTATTATCTTCGCATCTGGATTCTTTTCTAACTCCGTCCATTCTTTCTCTGATTACTGATACTAGTTCACTCGGTAGTATGTCATTATTACGTTTAGTGATCAAAGCGTGTAGCATTAGACCATGGTTTAGTTCACAGGCAGTCTTCATTTCCTAAAAAAAATAAAAATTCAGAATGGGGGGAGAAGACTAGTTCTTTAGGGTCTGCTAGGGAAAGACCATTCGGGTTCCATTTTCGAGAACTACACGAAAACAGATAATCTAACTCTAACAGAAATACATATTATCCTTTAAAGACTTGATTCTCTCCACACTTAGTTAGCTGTCGAAATTGTGATTAACTTCGTTGTCAACTTCCATCGAACCATGTATGTAGTGTTTAACTCTGTGACCATTAACTTTAAATTCAATCCCTTTTGAATTTATTAATTCTATCATTCCGTATGGAAAAACTCTTTTGACTATGAATGGTCCAGACCATCTTGATTTCAATTTTCCAGGAAATAGCTTGAATCGTGAATTGAAAAGAAGAACTCTGTCTCCTTCTTTAAATTCTTTTGAACTTCTGATTCGTTTATCATGCCATTTCTTCGTTCTTTCTTTATAGATTAACGAATTTTCGTATGCTTAATGTCTTAATTCTTCTAATTCGTTTAGTTGACTTAATCGTAGACGTCCAGCTTCATGTAAATCAAGATTACATGTCTTCAAAGCCCAAAATGCTTTGTGTTCAATTTCTACTGGAAGATGACATGCTTTTCCATAAACAAGTCTAAAAGGTGTGGTTCCAATTGGAGTTTTGTAGGCTGTTCTAAAAGCCCAGAGTGCATCCTCCAATTTAATGGACCATTCCTTCGGATTTGATCCTACGGTTTTCTCTAGAATACGTTTTAAAGCTCGGTTGGTATTTTCAACTTGTCCACTTATTTGTGGATGATATGCGGTGGAGATTTTATGAGTTACTCCATATCTTTTAAGAACTTTCTCAAGTTGATTATTACAGAAATGAGTACCCCGATCACTTATTAAAGCTTTCGGTGTTCCAAACCTTGCAAAAAGACGTTTTAAAAAGTTGACTACAACTCGTGCATCGTTAATTGGGAGAGCTTGTGCTTCCGCCCATTTAGATACATAATCAATGGCTACGAGAATATAGAGATTATTATGAGATTTTGGAAATGGACCCATAAAGTCAATACCCCAAATGTCAAATACTTCACATACTTGGATGACATTTTGTGGCATTTCATCACGTTGACTTATTTTTCCGGCCCTTTGACAAGCATCACAGGATTTGCAAAGAAGGTGTGCGTCTTTGTAAATTGTAGGCCAATAGAATCCAGCATCATAAACTTTTCTTGCTGTTAGTTGAGGCCCATAATGCCCTCATGTTGGTCCTGTGTGACAATGGTTTAATATTTTACTGGCTTCATCTCCAAATACACATCGGCATATTATTCCATCGGGACAACTTTTAAACAGATGTGGATCTTCCCAGAAATAGTGTTTTATATCACTGAAGAATTTCTTTCGTCTTTGGTACGATAATCCTTTTTCAAGGAATCCACAAACTAAGTAGTTTGCATAGTCTGCAAACCATGGAATTTCTTTATAATCTATCTTCAATAGATATTCATCAGGAAAGTTGTCTTGTATGGCCGATTCATTTAGAACTTCTAATTCGGGATTTTCAAGACGAGAAAGATGATCAGCGGCGAGATTTTCTGCTCCTCTTTTATCTCGGATTTCAATATCAAACTCTTGTAAGAGTAAGATCCAACGGATTAATCTTGGTTTAGCATCTTGTTTTGAAAATAGGTATCTAAGAGCAGAATGGTCGGTATAGACCACCGTTTTTGCTAGAACAAGATATGATCGAAATTTGTCAAAAGCAAAGACAATAGCAAGGAGTTCTTTTTCAGTAGTTGTATAGTTCGTTTGTGCTCCTTGTAACGTCTTACTAGCATAATATATAGGTTGAAATCGTTTTTCAATCCTTTGTCCTAAAACGGCTCCCATTGCAAAATCACTTGCATCGCACATTAGTTCAAATGGTAGATTCCAATTTGGTGTTATCATGATCGGTGCATTAGTGAGTTTCTCTTTAAGAATATTAAAAGATTTGATACATTCATCTGAAAAGATGAATGGAGCATCCTTTTCTAGGAGTTTATTCATAGGAGTGGCAATTTTAGAAAAATCTTTTATGAAACGTCGGTAAAAACCGGCATGCCCTAGAAAACTCCTAACTCCTCTAACATTGGTGGGATGTGGAAGTTTAGCAATTACATCTACTTTAGCTCTATCCACTTCAATTCCTTCTTTTGAAATTTTATGACCAAGAACGATGCCTTCTTTAACCATGAAATGGCATTTCTCCCAATTAAGTACTAGATTTGATCGTTCGCATCTAATAAGCATTCGTTCCAGATTAACTAGACATGATTCAAATGAATCACCGAAGACTGAAAAGTCATCCATGAATACTTCCATGCATTCTTCTATCATGTCGTGAAAAATCGCCATCATACACCTTTGAAAGGTTGCAGGGGCGTTGCAAAGTCCAAATGGCATGCGTTTGTAAGCAAAAGTACCATAAGGGCACGTGAATGTGGTTTTCTCTTGATCTTCGGGTGCTATTGGAATTTGAAAATATCCGGAAAATCCATCTAGGAAACAATAGTAACTATTTCCGGCTAATCTTTCCAACATTTGATCAATGAAAGGTAAGGGAAAGTGATCTTTTCTAGTGGCGTCATTTAATTTTCTATAATCAATACACACACGCCATCCTGTTACAGTCCTAGTAGGAATAAGCTCATTTTTCTCATTTGTAATGACAGTCATGCCACCCTTCTTAGGCACGCATTGAACTGGGCTTACCCATGGACTATCAGAGATTGGATAAATTAAACCTGCGTCTAGCAGTTTAATAATCTCTTTCTTAACTACATCTTGCATATTAGGATTTAGTCTTCGTTGGCGTTGCACATACGTTTTATGACCTTCTTCCATAAGGATTTTATGTGTGCAATACGAAGGACTTATTCCTTTAATATCATGAATCTTCCATGCAATGGCTGGTTTATGAGCTTTCAACACAGAAATGAGTTGTGATTTCTCATTTTCAGTAAGAGAAGACGATATTATTACAGGTAATTCAGATTCACCATGTAAATAAGCGTATTCCAAATGGTTTGAAAGTGGCTTTAACTATAATTTCGGAGGTTCTTCTATCGATGATTTATATCGATATCTGTCTTCTTCTTTTAGCATTTGAATTTCTTCTGTTGTTGGTTCATATCCATTAGCTATAAGTGTAGCTAACATTTCAGCTTCATCAATTGGTTCATTACCTTCTCCTAAAGAACATTCTCCTGTTCCTTGTAATTCTGGAAATTCTTCTAATAATTCTGCATGTGCATCTATAGTTTGAATATAATAACATGTATCATCTGCAGATTGTGGTTGTTGCATTGCTCTATCAACTGAAAAGGTAACACTCTCATCCTCTATACTTAGGGTCAGTTTCTTACCGAACACGTCTATCACTGCTTTAGCCGTGTTTAAGAATGGTCTTCCTAATATGAGAGGAACTTGAGAATCTTCTTCCATGTCCAAAACAACAAAATCTACTGGAAATACTAAAGTACCAACTTTAACTAGCATGTTCTCCATTATCCCTCTAGGATATTTTATTGATCTATCGGCTAGTTGTATGCTTATTCCGGTTGGTTTCAATTCTCCAAGGTCTAGTTTAGCGTATAGTGAATACGGCATTAGATTTATACTAGCACCTAAGTCTGCCAATGCTTCTATTGAACTAAGACTACCCAGAAAACATGGAATTGTGAAACTTCCTGGATCAGATAGTTTTTCTGGTATCTTATTCAACAGCACTGCTGAACAATTAGCATTCATCGTAACAGCCGAGAGTTCTTCCATTTTCTTTCTATTTGAGATTAGATCTTTCAAGAATTTAGCATATCTAGGCATTCCTGAAATCACATCAATGAAAGGAAGATTTACATTTATCTGTTTAAACATATCCAAGAATTTAGATTGCTTGGCTTCAAGTTTCTCTTTCTTCATTTTACTCAGGTAAGGAAGTGGTGGTTGGTATGGTTTAACATAAGGTTTAGCCTTAACTGTGTTATCTTCATTAACCTTTTCAACTACCGGTTCTTTTTCCTTATCTTGATCAGGTTGTGGTTCTTGTGGAGTAGGAATAGCTTCATCAGAAGTTACAGGTATTTCAGGTGGTTTAAGTGTTGTACCACTTCTTGTGGTAATGGCTTTAGCTGTTTCATTCCGGGGGTTAGCATTTGTATCACTAGGTAGACTTCCTGGTTTTCTTTCACCTATTAACCTTGCTAGGTTACTTACTTCTTGTTCTAGATTTTGAATAGAAGCTTGTTGATTTCTAAATGCTTGAGCATTTTGTTCATTGGTTTGTTTTTGAGATGTGAAAAACTGCGTTTGAGTTTCAACTAGCTTTGTCATCATATCTTCTAAATTCGGCTTTTTATCATCGGTTTGTTTTGGTGGTTTGTTTTGAAAATTAGGTCTTTGCTAATTGTAAGTATTATTGGATACTTGTTGATTGCTAGGACCTTGTTGGTTGTTGTATGGAATATTTCGGTTATAATTCTGGTTTTGATTGTAAATCGGTCTTGGCGGTTGATAATTATTCTGATAATTATTTCCAGGCCTTTGGTTTATGTATGAAATATTCTCTCTTTGTTCCATTGTTAATTCAATACTGAGACAATCTTTTGTCAAATGTGGTCCTCCACACTGCTCACAACTAATTCGTATTGAGTGAATATCCTTAGTCATCTTTTCCATTCATCTCTCCACAGCATCTATCTTTGCGGAAATGGAATCTAAGTCATGGCTAGAATCGGCTCTAGCTGCTTTAGATGATCTAATGATATCTTTTTCTTGGTGCCACTCATGTGAGTGGGAAGCAGTGTTATCAATAATTTTGTAAGCATCAGTTTCGGTTTTCTTAATAATAGAACCACCAGCTGCTAAATCTATGTATTTTCTTGTAGTGATGTCGCATCCTTGGTAGAATATTTGTACTATTTGACAGGTGTCTAAACCATGTTGCGGACATCTTCTTAACAACTTTCCATATCTTGTCCATGCCTCATATAGAGTTTCATTTGGTTTCTGTGTGAACGTAACAATTTCTGCTTGAAGTCTTACGGCTTTAGATGCAGGAAAGAATTGTTTAAGAAATTTGTCAACTAAAACGTCCCATGTATCGATCGCCCCTTCAGGTAACGATTCCAACCAATCTTTGGCTTCTCCCTTTAAAGTCCAGGGAAATAACATGAGATATATCTATTCATCCTCCACTTCTCGGATTTTAAATAGTGTGCAGATCCTATTAAAGGTACGTAGATGTTCATTTGGATCTTCCTTCGGCGCACCACTAAATTGGCATTGATTAGTCACCATGTGTAGAATTTGTCCTTTGATTTCATAATCTGGCGCATTAATGTCTGGATGAGTAATTGCGTGACCTTGGCCAGTGCGTTTAGCTCTCATTCGGTCTTCCATACTTAAAGGTTCCAGATTCTCCATAATTGAATTTGTTGAATCGGAATCACTAGAGGATTCTGATTTAATGGTTCGTTCCTCAACAATCTCTGTTTGTATGATTGGTGGTTCCGGAGGAAAGTTTAGTGGTTCAGGATCTACGAATCGTTCCTGAATATTCTCCGGATTCTCAATTGTGAGGTCGGGTTCAAAAAATGGATTATCGGAAATTTGAACTGAAGTACTTGGTCGAATGGATGACGATTCTAAAGAAAAATCAACGGCAGTAATATTTGCTAAATGTCTTGATCTAGTTACAGGTGGTGAACGTACAAAAGGTGGTGAACGTCTTGCTCGGTGCATTCACTGAATATCCTATTAGTTTTTTAAAAGGAAAGAAAAATTATAATAAGTTATCCAATCAATAGACTTTTCTGATTTTGCCTACATTTCGAATAGCCAAAAGATGCAGCAGAGGGGCAGGATTCGTTTGGTCTCAATATAATTGAGGACTGTTTGGCTCCAATAACCCGGTCCACGTACAAATCCAATTATTACTTCGAACCAGAAAATTTTGATGTCTATCAATTTAACCTCTTAAAATAAATTTTCGTAATTTTAAGAAATTTAGATAAGAAGTAGAATAAAAATCTATGTCCTAAAACTAGAATAGCGAGAAATAAGAAAGAAAAAGAGTTCGTCGAAAAAGGTCGAAAAAGAAAAATGGTTGAAAAATAAAAGGTGACGGAAAAATAAAAGAAACTTATAAAACTTAAAAATACTTGACTAACCTAACCTTATTACTACAACTAACTTAAAATTATAATCGCAAATTGAGATAACTAATTGGAATGATAATTGGTACATAGTAAAAGGTGTCTACAAATATTAAAGCTTACAAGAAAAACTAAATCCCAAATGAAAATAACTTAAAAAGAAACTAAAACTTAAAAAGGCGTCGCAAAATTCTAAAGCACTTAAATCTTAGTCTAAAGAAAAAGCACTTAAGGAATTCTACGGCAAAGCCTAAAAATCTAGAAGTAAAAATAACTATGGCAAAAACTAAGTTTAAAACTAAATATGAGCTAAAAATACAAATATTACGTTAAAACGATTGAAAAGGGACAAAATATAAAAATATACAAAAAGTTGTAAAAAGTACAATTTTTATAAAAATATTATTTTTATATTATTTATTTATTAAAACTATTAATTTTATAATTTAATTAAACTAATTAAACAAAATATTAATAAAAACTAAAATAATTATTTAATTAAAACCTAATTAGGGTTTTATATTAATAATTATAATAATTATTCGTAATTAATGCCTGATTAGGGTTCTGTCGGCGTGTCAGGTTATCTCCGCGACTTGCGGTATTCAAAGCATCAAACCCCGCGACTCGCGGGGTTCCAAAATTCAACTGACAGGTTTAAAATTCGACGCGTTTTTCCTCTTTTTTTTTATTTTATGTTTTTATATTTTCTGTTTATATTATCTAATTAAAATATTTATATAAAATAAAACTTATCTTTAATAACTAAGATAAAAATAAAATACTTTATAACAAAAAAAAATAGATTTATGTATATTTATATTTTTTTTTTCGGTTTTTTATATTTATAAAATATATTTATAAAATAAATTAAATAAAACTTATATTTTTACAAACTAAAGAAACTTTATAAAACTTAAATATTTATCAAACTCCTAAAAGTATTTATATTTTTGTTTTTTTTTTTATATTTTCGAATATTTAAAACGTATTTTTATAAAAACGAAATTTAATAAAAGTAAACTAAAAATTTTTTTTTTTTTTATGTAGCGTTGCGCTTCCGGCGTTTAAGAGTTTCCCCGGCAGCGGCGCCAAAAATACTTGATGTTTCGCGAGGTGTATATAAAATAGCTTATAAATTTTAGCAGGAAATACTATTGAATACGATACAATTTTACACAAGATATTTATTTATTTATAGAATGGATATACTTAAACCTTGCTACAACACTTATAGGCAGTGTACCTAATCGTAAAGTAGTGTAGTTTTTAGTAAGTCCGGTTCATTCCACAGGGAATCTTTTTAAACAAAGCTTAACGCTATATTAGTTTACTTTTATAAAAATACAAATATATATAAGTAATATTATTATTATAAAGTGGGGTTTTTACCGTTTAATGACCGGTTTGTCGATTTTAAAACTTTAGTCGCAGTTAAAACCAAATGTAAAATAATAAATAAATACAAGACTTAAATTAAAGCGTAAAGTAAATAACGATAATGAAATTGCGAATAATAAAAGTGCGATAAAATAAACTTGCGATAATTAAAAAGTACGATAATTAAAAGTGCAATTAAATACAATAACAATAAAAATGTGATAATTAGAAGTGCAATTAAATATAAAATAAAGGAAATTAAATATGAAATAAAAGAATTATGCTTATTTAAACTTCCGTAATCATGATGTTTGACGTGTTGATTTTAGTTTTATGCCCATGGGTTAATTGTCCTTTGTCCTGGATTATTTAATATGTCCATACGGATTTTGTCCATAATAGTCCATCAGTCATAAATATAAAGAGCGAAAGCCTTCGTCAAATTATTCTTATTCCCGAAGTCAAATATTCCAACTAATTGGGGACTTAAACTGTAACAAGATTTTAATACTTTGTTTAATAATTACACCAGGATGTCGACTGAGTGTAATCCAAGGTTTTAATATTTTGTTATCAATTATACCAAGTGTCCTTGTATATAATTTCACCCCTGTTTTAATTATTCTAGTGGCTATTAATCCATTCCCGTGTCCGGTTAAATGAACGATTATTCGTACATATAAATACCCCGCCCATCGTGTCCGATTGAGTGTATATGGTAATTTATAGGGACACCCAATTGTAAATCTTTATATTAACATTAACAAACTATCATTTAGTTAAACAAATATAAAGCCCATTAATAGCCCATAGTCTAATTTCCACAAGTGTCGTTCTTTTATCCAAACCCCAATTATGGTACAAAGCCCAATTACCCAGTTTTAGTAATTAGCCCAACATCATGATTACTTCGGATTAAATAAGCATAATAATAACTTAGCTACGAGACATTAATATAAAAAGGTTGAACATAACTTACAATGATTAAAAATAGCGTAGCGTTACACGGACAGAATTTCGACTTACACCCTTACAACATTCGCTAACATACCCTTATTATTAGGATTAAAATTTAAAATTAAAATTAAAATATAAATTATATATATATATTTTACGTATATAGATAGAGAGAATGATATATGATGATGAAAAAATGATCAGAATTCGGTTGGCTTTATAGGGAGTTTCAAAACTTGGGGCTCCGCGACTCGCGGCATTTTTGGCCTTCAAACTCCGCAAGTCGCGGAGATTGAAATTACAGCTCAGTCCCTTTTGGAGTCTTTCTTGCCGACGGTTTTAAATATAAATATAATATATTAAATAATTATAAGAATTATTTAAATATTATATTATATTTATGTGCATAGTTGACTTGTAATTTTTATTCCGTTGCGTCGAGCGTTGAGAGTTGACTCTGGTCCCGGTTTCGGATTTTCGAACGTCCTTGCGTACAATTTAATATCTTGTACTTTGCGTTTTGAATCTTGTACTCTTGTAATTTCGAGACGTTTCTTATCAATAATTGGAACCTCTTTGATTGTCTTTTGTACTTTTGAGCTTTTTGGTCGTTTGCGTCTTCAATTCGTTGAATCTGTCTTTTGTCTTCACCTTTTATTATTTAAACGAATATCACTTGTAAATAGAACAATTGTAACTAAAAGCTTTTCTTTCTTGAGGAATAATGCTATGAAATATATGTTCGTTTTTAGCATTATCAATTACATTCTACGGCTTCTTAAACTCACTATGTCATACCCCCAAATAGGGACAGGGGTAAATATGACTTCACAGTATCACAACATAAGTATATATATAACCGAGAACGACTCTAAATGAGACGTTTTATAAAATCAATAATTGAATTTGCAGCGGAAATGAAAATGTTTTACATGAAAAATCCAAATGTAATTAATAAATGATTAACAAATGATAAGTTCTAAAATATGTAGACTCCAATGCATCAGCTAGCAAGCAACATAGGGCAGCACATAAGCTAATCTTCACCTAAGACAAACATGCTTAAAATGTCAACACAATGGTTGAGTGAACATCGTAGGTTTATATAATCAATAAGTTTTTAGACCACAAGATTTAGTTCAAAATATCAAAATATCAATATGCCATGAGTTATAATATCGAGCTAAACATAAACCCCTGACACTGCGCGTGGTTTTGATACTATTTGGGTAATAGTTGATCGTCTTACCAAATCAGCACACTTCCTGCCAATAAGAAAAGATGACAAGATGGAGAAGTTAGCATGACTGTATTTGAAGGAAGTCATCTCCAGACATGGAATACCAATCTCTATTATCTCTGATAGGGATGGCAGATTTATTTCAAGATTATGGCAGACATTACAGAAAGCATTAGGAACTCGTCTAGACATGAGTACTACCTATCATCCACAAACTAATGGGCAGAGCGAAAGGACGATACAAACGTTTGAATACATGCTACGAGCATGTGTTATTGATTTCGGAAACAGTTGGGATCGACATCTACCGTTAGCAGAATTTTCCTACAACAACAGCTACCATTCAAGCATTGAGATGGCGCCGTTTGAAGCACTTTATGATAGAAAGTGCAGGTCTCTGATTTGTTGGAGTGAAGTGAGGGATAGACAGATTACGGGTCCGGAGATAATACAAGAAACTACCGAGAAGATCATCCAAATTCAACAACGGTTGAAAACCGCCCAAAGTCGACAAAAGAGCTACGCCGACATTAAAAGAAAAGATATAAAATTTGATATTGGAGAGATGGTCATGCTTAAGGTTGCACCTTGGAAAGGCATTGTTCGATTTGGTAAACGAGGGAAATTAAATCCAAGTTATATAGGACCATTCAAGATTATTGATCGTGTCGGACCAGTAGCTTACCGACTTGATTTACCACAACAACTCGCGACTGTATATAACACTTTCCACGTCTCAAATTTGAAGAAATATTTTGCTAAAGAAGATATCACTATTCTACTAGACGAAATCCAAATCAACGAAAAACTTCAATTCGTCGAAGAACCCGTCGAAATAATGGATCGTGAGGTTAAAAGACTTAAGCAAAACAAGATACCAATTGTTAAAGTTTGATGGAATGCTCGTAGAGGACCCGAGTTCACCTGGGAATGAGAATATTAGATGAAGAAGAAATACCCGCACTTATTTTCAGAAGATACGTCAACACCTCCAACTGCTTAAAATTTCGGGACGAAATTTATTTAACGGGTAGGTACTGTAGTGACCCGAACTTTTCCATGTTTATATATTAAATGAAATTGTTATTTACATGATTAAGTGTTTCCAACATGTTAAGCAATCAAACTTGTTAAGACTTGATTAATTGAAATAGGTTTCATATAGACAATTGACCACCCAAGTTGACCGGTGATTCACGAACGTTATAACTTGTAAAAAATATATGATGACATATATATGATTATATATATAGTTAACATGATATTATGATAATTAAGTATCTCATTAGGTATTTTAACAATGAGTTATATACATAAAATTGAGTTTATTGAATTAAGAAACTCGAAACGATATATATAACGATTATCATTATAACAACGTCTTACTAAATACATATGAATCATATTAAGATATTGATACACTATGTTTAATCATGATAAATGATAAGTAAACATGTCATTAAGTGTATTAACAATGAACTACATATGTAAAAACAAGACTACTAAATTAATGATTTCGAAACGAGACATATATATAATGATTATCGTTGTAACAACATTTAACTGTATATATATCATACTAAGATATATTAATATATCATAATATCATGATAATGTAATAATTTAGCATCTCTTTAGATATAATAAACAATGGGTTAACAACATTTAACAAGATCGTTAACCTAAAGGTTTCAAAACAACATTTACATGTAACGACTAACGATGACTTAACGACTCAGTTAAAATGTATATACATGTAGTGTTTTAATATGTATTCATACACTTTTGAAAGATTTCAATACACTTATCAAAATACTTCTACTTAACAAAAATGCTTACAATTACATCCTCGTTCAGTTTCATCGACAATTCTACTCGTATGCACCCGTATTCGTACTCGTACAATACACAGCTTTTAGATGTATGTACTATTGGTATATACACTCCAATGATCAGCTCTTAGCAGCCCATGTGAGTCACCTAACATATGTGGAAACCATCATTTGGCAACTAGCATGAAATATCTCATAAAATTACAAAAATATTAGTAATCATTCATGACTTATTTACATGTAAACAAAATTACACATCCTTTATATCTAATCCATATACCAACGACCAAAAACACCTAAAAACACTTTCATTCTTCAATTTTATTCATATAATTGATCTCTCTCAAGTTCTATCTTCAAGTTCTAAGTGTTCTTCATAAATTCTGTAAGTTCTAGTTTCATAAAATCAAGAATACTTCCAAGTTTGCTAGCTTACTTCCAATCTTGTAAAGTGATCATCCAACCTCAAGAAATCTTTCTTATTTATAGTAATATATCTTTTTAATACAAGGTAATACTCATATTCAAACTTTGATTCAATTTCTATAACTATAACAATCTTATTTCGAGTGGAAATCTTACTTGAACTTGTTTTCGTGTCATGATTCTGCTTCAAGAACTTTCAAGCCATCCAAGGATCCTTTGAAGCTAGATCTATTTTTCTCATTTCTAGTAGGTTTATCCACAAAACCTGAGGTAGTAATGATGTTCATAACATCATTCGATTCATATATATAAAACTACCTTATTCGAAGGTTTAAACTTGAAATTACTAGAACATAGTTTAGTTAATTCTAAACTTGTTCGCAAACAAAAGTTAATCCTTCTAACATGACTTTTAAAATCAACTAAACACATGTTCTATATCTATATTATATGCTAACTTAATGATTTAAAACCTGGAAACACGAAAAACACCGTAAACCCGGACATACGCCGTCGTAGTAACACCGTGGGCTGTTTTGGGTTTGATAATTAAAAACTATGATAAACTTTGATTTAAAAGTTGTTCTTCTGGGAAAATGATTTCTCTTATGAACATGAAACTATATCCAAAAAACATGGTTAAACTCAAAGTGAAAGTATGTTTTTCAAAATGGTCATCAAGACGTCGTTCTTTCGACTGAAATGACTACCTCTTACAAAAATGACTTGTAACTTATATTTCTGACTATAAACCTATACTTTTTCTATTTATATTCATAAAATAGAGTTCAATATGAAACCATAGCAATTTGATTCACTCAAAACAGATTTAAAACGAAGAAGTTATGGGTAAAACAAGATTGGATATTTTTTTTGATTGTTGTAGCTACGGAAAATATTGTAACAATTCTATACAAATCATATCCTACCTAACTTATATTGTATTATACATGTATTCTAATATATTATATAATCTTGGGATACCATAGACACGTATGCAAATGTTTTAACATATCATAACGACCCATGTATATATATTATTTGGAACAACCATAGACACTCTATATGCAGTAATGTTTGAGTTAGCTATACAGGGTTGAGGTTGATTCCAAAAATATTTATACTTTGAGTTGTGATCTAGCCTGAGACATGTATACACTGGGTCGTGGATTGATTCAAGATAATATATATATCAATTTATTTCTGTACATATAACTATGGACAACTAGTTGTAGCTTACTAACGAGGACAGCTGACTTAATAAACTTAAAATATCAAAATGTATTAAAAATGTTGTAAATATATTTTGAACATACTTTGATATATATATGTATATATTTGTTATAGGTTTGTGAATCGACCAGTGGCCAAGTCTTACTCCTGACGAAGTAAAAATCTGTGAAAGTGAGTTATAGTCCCACTTTTAAAATCTAAAATTTTGGGATGAGAATACATGCAGTTTTATAAATGTTTTACAAAATAGACACAAGTAAATTAAACTACATTATATGGGTGAATGATCGAAGCCGAATATGCCCCTTTTGCTTGGTAGCCTAAGAATTAGTAAACCGATCTACTAATTGACGCGAATCCTAAAGATAGATCTATTGGGCCTAACGAACCCCATCCAAAGTACCGGATGCTTTAGTACTTTGAATTCATTTTTATCATGTTCGAAGGATTTTCCAGAATGATAGGGGATATTCTTATATGCATCTTGTTAATGTCGGTTACCAGGTGTTCACCATATGAATGATTTTTATCTCTATGTATGGGATGTATATTGAAATATGAAATCTTGTGGTCTATTATTATGATTTGATAATATATAGGTTAAACCTATAACTCACCAACATTTTTGTTGACGTTTTAAGTATGTTTATTCTCAGGTGATTATTAAGAGCTTCCGCTGTTGCATACTAAAATAAGGACAATATTTGGAGTCCATGCTTGTATGATATTATGTAAAAACTGCATTCAAGAAACTTATTTTTGATGTAATATATTCTTATTGTAAACCATTATGTAATGGTAGTGTGTAAACGGTATATTTTAGATTATCATTATTTGATAATCTACGTAACGCTTTTTAAACCTTTATAGATAAAATAAAGGTTATGGTTGTTTTAAAAATGAATGCAGTCTTTGAAAAACGTCTCATATAGAGGTCAAAACCTCGCAACAAAATCAATTAATATGGAACGTTTATAATCAATATGAACGGGACATTTCAACCTCTCCATTAATTTAAACTTCGTCCCGAAGTTTCAGGTGGACTTCTTGGATGCATCAGCGGTTGAGAAGAGATGGGGATATTTTCGCTTCATCTGGTCTTCACGTTTCCAAGTATACTAGGGGGCTCTTCGTGAATTCCAACCGATCTTAACAATAGGAATATTACTTTGCTTTAAGCGTTTGATCTCACGATTCATAACCTCTATCGATTCTTCAATAAAATGCATTTTATCATGAATGCGAATATCATCCAATGGAATAACAAGTGTATCATCAGCAAGACACTTTTTAAGATTCGAGACATGAAATATGTCATGCACATTATTAAGCTCAGAGGGTAATTCTAATCGATACGACACGGGACTAATCCTTTCAATAATCTTGAAAGGTCCAACATAACGCGGACTTAGTTTGCTTCGTTTACCAAAATGAACGACACCCTTCCAAGGAGATACTTTCAACATGACTTTATCACCAACTTGGAATTCTAAATCTTTCCGAAGATTATCAGCATAGATCTTCTGTCGGCTGCGGGCAGTTTCTAATCGTTTCTTAATCTGAACGATCTTCTTGGTAGTTTCATGAATGATTTCAGGACCAGTTAACTGTCTGTCCTCTAATTCATCCCAGCACAGTGGGGATCTACATTTTCGTTCGTATAAGGCCTCAAAAGGTGCAGCCTTAATACTTGAGTGATAGTTGTTGTTGTAAGAAAATTCAGCTAAAGGCAAGTCTATCCTAACCTTTGCCGAAATCGATAGCACAAGCATGAAGCATATCTTCCAACGTTTGAATGGTTCATTCACTTTGACCATCGGTTTGCTGATGATAAGCAGTACTCATGTCGAGTTGAGTTCTAAGAGCAGATTGTAAAGTTTTTCAAAATCTAGAAATAAATCGACTGTCGCAATCAGAAATGATTAAGATAGGGACTCCATGACGTGAGACAATCTCTTTGATATAAAGTTGTGATAATTTTTCCATTTTGTCGGTTTCCTTGATCGGTAAAAAATGTGCAGATTTAGTAACACGATCCATTATGATCCAAATAGTATCGTTGGCGTTTGAAGTCTTGGGTAACCTAGTAACGAAATCCATAGTGATACATTCCCACTTCCACTGCGGAATATCTGGCTGTTGAAGTAAACCAGATGACTTTTGATGCTCAGCCTTAACTTTCAAACAAGTAAGGCACTTGCTCACATAATCAGCAATGTCAGATTTCAAATTAGGCCACCAATAAAACTCTTTCATATCGTGATACATTTTACTAGAGCCTGGGTGAATAGAATATCTAGTCTTATGTGCTTCATCCAAGACCAGTTCTCAAAGATTTCCAAAAATTGGGACCCAGATTCGGTTATTGAAATACCTTATTTTGTTTCCCTTGAATTCAAGTTGCTTTTCGAGACCTTTAATGAAATGTCCCGTTCTTATTGATTAAAAACGTTCCATATTAATTGATTTCGTTGCGAGGTTTTGACCTCTATATGAGACGTTTTTCAAAGACTGCATTCATTTTTAAACAAACCATAACCTTTATTTCATCAATAAAGGTTTAAAAAGCTTTACGTAGATTATCAAATAATGATAATCTAAAATATCCTGTTTACACACGACCATTACATAATGGTTTACAATACAAATATGTTACAACAAAATAAGTTTCTTGAATGCAGTTTTTACACAATATCATACAAGCATGGACTCCAAATCTTGTCCTTATTTAAGTATGCGACAGCGGAAGCTCTTAATAATCACCTGAGAATAAACATGCTTAAAACGTCAACAAAAATGTTGGTGAGTTATAGGTTTAACCTATATATATCAAATCGTAACAATAGACCACAAGATTTCATATTTCAATACACATCCCATACATAGAGATAAAAATCATTCATATGGTGAACACCTGGTAACCGACAATAACAAGATGCATATATAAGAATATCCCCATCATTCCGGGACACCCTTCGGATATGATATAAATTTCGAAGTACTAAAGCATCCGGTACTTTGGATGGGGTTTGTTAGGCCCAATAGATCTATCTTTAGGATTCGCGTCAATTAGGGTGTCTGTTCCCTAATTCTTAGATTACCAGACTTAATAAAAAGGGGCATATTCGATTTCGATAATTCAACCATAGAATGTAGTTTCACATACTTGTGTCTATTTTGTAAATCATTTATAAAACCTGCATGTATTCTCATCCCAAAAATATTAGATTTTAAAAGTGGGACTATAACTCACTTTCACAGATTTTTACTTCGTCGGGAAGTAAGACTTGGCCACTGGTTGATTCACGAACCTATAACAATATATACATATATATCAAAGTATGTTCAAAATATATTTACAACACTTTTAATATATTTTGATGTTTTAAGTTTATTAAGTCAGCTGTCCTCGTTAGTAACCTACAACTAGTTGTCCACAGTTAGATGTACAGAAATAAATCGATAAATATTATCTTGAATCAATCCACGATCCAGTGTATACATATCTCAGTATTGATCACAACTCAAACTATATATATTTTGGAATCAACCTCAACCCTGTATAGCTAACTCCAACATTCACATATAGAGTGTCTATGGTTGTTCCGAAATATATATAGATGTGTCGACATGATAGGTCGAAACATTGTATACGTGTCTATGGTATCTCAAGATTACATAATATATAATACAAGTTGATTAAGTTATGGTTGGAATAGATTTGTTACCAATTTTCACGTAGCTAAAATGAGAAAAATTATCCAATCTTGTTTTACCCATAACTTCTTCATTTTAAATCCGTTTTGAGTGAATCCAATTGCTATGGTTTCATATTGAACTCTATTTTATGAATCTAAACAAAAAAAGTATAGGTTTCTAGTCGTAAAAATAAGTTACAAGTTGTTTTTGTAAAGGTAGTCATTTCAGTCGAAAGAACGACGTCTAGATGACCATTTTAGAAAACATACTTCCACTTTGAGTTTAACCATAATTTTTGGATATAGTTTCATGTTCATAATAAAAATCATTTTCTCAGAATAACAACTTTTAAATCAAAGTTTATCATAGTTTTTAATTAACTAACCCAAAACAGCCCGCGGTGTTACTACGACGGCGTAAATCCGGTTTTACGGTGTTTTTCGTGTTTCCAGGTTTTAAATCATTAAGTTAGCATATCATATAGATATAGAACATGTGTTTAGTTGATTTTAAAAGTCAAGTTAGAAGGATTAACTTTTGTTTGCGAACAAGTTTAGAATTAACTAAACTATGTTCTAGTGATTACAAGTTTAAACCTTCGAATATGATAGCTTTATATGTATGAATCGAATGATGTTATGAACATCATTACTACCTTAAGTTCCTTGGATGAACCTACTGGAAAAGAGAAAAATGGATCTAGCTTCAATGGATCCTTGGATGGCTCAAAGTTCTTGAAGCAAAATCATGACACGAAAACAAGTTCAAGTAAGATCATCACTTGAAATAAGATTGTTATAGTTATAGAAATTGAACCAAAGTTTGAATATGATTTTTACCTTGTATTAGAATGATAAACTACTGTAAGAAACAAAGATTTCTTGAGGTTGGATGATCACCTTACAAGATTGGAAGTGAGCTAGCAAACTTGAAAGTATTCTTGATTTTATGAAACTAGAACTTTTGGAATTTATGAAGAACACTTAGAACTTGAAGATAGAACTTGAGAGAGTTCAATTAGATGAAGAAAATTGAAGAATGAAAGTGTTTGTAGGTGTTTTTGGTCGTTGATGTATGGATTAGATATAAAGGATATGTAATTTTGTTTTCATGTAAATAAGTCATGAATGATTACTCATATTTTTGTAATCTTATGAGATATTTCATGCTAGTTGCCAAATGATGGTTCCCACATGTGTTAGGTGACTCACATGGGCTGCTAAGAGCTGATCATTGGAGTGTATATACCAATAGTACATACATCTAAAAGCTGTGTATTGTACGAGTACGAATACGGGTGCATACGAGTAGAATTGTTGATGAAACTGAACGAGGATGTAATTGTAAGCATTTTTGTTAAGTAGAAGTATTTTGATAAGTGTATTGAAGTCTTTCAAAAGTGTATAAATACATATTAAAACACTACATGTATATACATTTTAACTGAGTCGTTAAGTCATCGTTAGTCGTTACATGTAAGTGTTGTTTTGAAACTTTTAGGTTAACGATCTTGTTAAATGTTGTTAACCCAATATTTATAATATCAAATGAGATTTTAAATTATTATATTATCATGATATTATCATGTATGAATATCTCTTAATATGATATATATACATTAAATGTCTTTACAACGATAATCGTTACATATATGTCTCGTTTAAAAATCATTAAGTTAGTAGTCTTGTTTTTACATATGTAGTTCATTGTTAATATACTTAATGATATGTTTACTTATCATAGTATCATGTTAACTATATATATATCCATATATATGTCATCATATAGTGTTTACAAGTTTTAACGTTCGTGAATCACCGGTCAACTTGGGTGGTCAATTGTCTATATGAAACATATTTCAATTAATCAAGTCTTAACAAGTTTGATTGCTTAACATGTTGGAAACATTTAATCATGTAAATATCAATCTCAATTAATATATATAAACATGGAAAAGTTCGGGTCACTACAGTACCTACCCGTTAAATAAATTTCGTCCCGAAATTTTAAGCTGTTGAAGGTGTTGACGAATCTTCTGGAAATAGATGCGGGTATTTCTTCTTCATCTGATCTTCACGCTCCCAGGTGAACTCGGGTCCTCTACGAGCATTCCATCGAACCTTAACAATTGGTATCTTGTTTTGCTTAAGTCTTTTAACCTCACGATCCATTATTTCAACGGGTTCTTCGATGAATTGGAGTTTTTCGTTGATTTGGATTTCATCTAACGGAATAGTGAGATCTTCTTTAGCAAAACATTTCTTCAAATTCGAGACGTGGAAAGTGTTATGTACAGCCGCGAGTTGTTGAGGTAACTCAAGTCGGTAAGCTACTGGTCCGACACGATCAATAATCTTGAATGGTCCAATATACCTTGGATTTAATTTCCCTCGTTTACCAAATCGAACAACGCCTTTCCAAGGTGCAACTTTAAGCATGACCATCTCTCCAATTTCAAATTCTATATCTTTTCTTTTAATGTCAGCGTAGCTCTTTTGTCGACTTTGGGCAGTTTTCAACCGTTGTTGAATTTGGATGATCTTCTCGGTAGTTTCTTGTATAATCTCCGGACCCGTAATCTGTCTATCCCCCACCTCACTCCAACAAATCGGAGACCTGCACTTTCTACCATAAAGTGCTTCAAACGGCGCCATCTCAATGCTTGAATGATAGCTGTTGTTGTAGGAAAATTCTGCTAACGGTAGATGTCGATCCCAACTGTTTCCGAAATCAATAACACATGCTCGTAGCATGTCTTCAAGCGTTTGTATTGTCCTTTCGCTCTGCCCATCAGTTTGTGGATGATAGGCAGTACTCATGTCTAGACGAGTTCCTAATGCTTGCTGTAATGTCTGCCAGAATCTTGAAATAAATCTGCCATCCCTATCAGAGATAATAGAGATTGGTATTCCATGTCTGGAGATGACTTCGTTCAAATACAGTCGTGCTAACTTCTCCATCTTGTCATCTTCTCTTATTGGTAGGAAGTGTGCGGATTTGGTGAGACGATCAACTATTACCCAAATAGTATCAAAACCACTTGCAGTCCTTGGCAATTTAGTGATGAAATCCATGGTAATGTTTTCCCATTTCCATTCCGGGATTTTGGGTTGTTGAAGTAGACCTGATGGTTTCTGATGCTCAGCTTTGACCTTATAACACGTCAAACATTCTCCTACGTATTTAGCAACATCGGCTTTCATACCCGGCCACCAAAAATGTTTCTTGAGATCCTTGTACATCTTCCCCGTTCCAGGATGTATTGAGTATCTGGTTTTATGAGCTTCTCTAAGTACCATTTCTCTCATATCTCCAAATTTTGGTACCCAAATCCTTTCAGCCCTATACCGGGTTCCGTCTTCCCGAATATTAAGATGCTTCTCCGATCCTTTGGGTATTTCATCCTTTAAATTTCCCTCTTTTAAAACTCCTTGTTGCGCCTCCTTTATTTGAGTAGTAAGGTTATTATGAATCATTATATTCATAGATTTTACTCGAATGGGTTCTCTGTCCTTCCTGCTCAAGGCATCGGCTACCACATTTGCCTTCCCTGGGTGGTAACGAATCTCAAAGTCGTAATCATTCAATAATTCAATCCACCTACGCTGCCTCATATTCAGTTGTTTCTGATTAAATATGTGTTGAAGACTTTTGTGGTCGGTATATATAATACTTTTGACCCCATATAAGTAGTGCCTCCAAGTCTTTAATGCAAAAACAACCGCGCCTAATTCCAAATCATGCGTCGTATAATTTTGTTCGTGAATCTTCAATTGTCTAGACGCATAAGCAATCACCTTCGTTCGTTGCATTAATACACAACCGAGACCTTGCTTTGATGCATCACAATAAATCACAAAATCATCATTCCCTTCAGGCAATGACAATATAGGTGCCGTAGTTAGCTTTTTCTTCAATAACTGAAACGCTTTCTCTTGTTCATCATTCCATTCAAATTTCTTCCCTTTATGCGTTAATGCAGTCAAGGGTTTTGCTATTCTGGAAAAGTCTTGGATGAACCTTCTGTAGTAACCAGCTAGTCCTAAAAACTGGCGTATGTGTTTCGGAGTTTTCGGGGTTTCCCACTTTTCAACAGTTTCTATCTTTGCCGGATCCACCTTAATACCTTCTTTGTTCACTATGTGACCGAGGAATTGAACTTCTTCCAACCAAAATGCACACTTTGAAAACTTAGCGTACAATTCTTCCTTCCTCAATACTTCTAACACCTTTCTCAAATGTTCACCGTGTTCTTGGTCATTCTTTGAGTAAATAAGTATGTCATCAATGAAAACAATGACAAACTTGTCAAGGTATGGTCCACACACTCGGTTCATAAGGTCCATGAACACAGCTGGTGCATTAGTTAAACCAAACGGCATGACCATAAACTCGTAATGACCGTAACGTGTTCTGAAAGCAGTCTTTGGAATATCATCTTCTTTCACCCGCATTTGATGATACCCGGAACGTAAGTCAATCTTTGAATAAACAGACGAGCCTTGTAGTTGATCAAATAAGTCGTCGATTCTCGGTAGTGGGTAGCGGTTCTTGATGGTAAGTTTGTTCAACTCTCGGTAGTCGATACACAACCTGAATGTACCATCTTTCTTCTTGACAAACAAAACAGGAGCTCCCCACGGTGATGTGCTTGGTCGAGTGAAACCACGCTCTAAAAGTTCTTGTAATTGGCTTTGCAGTTCTTTCATCTCGCTGGGTGCGAGTCTGTAAGGAGCACGAGCTATTGGTGCAGCTCCTGGTACAAGATCTATTTGAAATTCAACGGATCGATGTGGGGGTAATCCCGGTAATTCTTTCGGAAATACATCGGGAAATTCTTTTGCAATGAGAACATCATTGATGCTCTTTTCTTCAGTTTGTACTTTCTCGACGTGTGCTAGAACAGCATAGCAACCTTTTCTTATTAGTTTTTGTGCCTTCAAATTACTAATAAGATGTAGCTTCGTGTTGCCCTTTTCTTCGTACACCATTAAGGGTTTTCCTTTTTCTCGTATAATGCGAATTGCATTTTTGTAACAAACGATCTCCGCTTTCACTTCTTTCAACCAGTCCATACCGATTATCACATCAAAACTCCCTAACTCTACTGGTATCAAATCAATCTTAAATGTTTCGCTAACCAGTTTAATTTCTCGATTCCGACATATATTATCTGCTGAAATTAATTTACCATTTGCTAATTCGAGTAAAAATTTACTATCCAAAGGCGTCAATGGACAACTTAATTTAGCACAAAAATCTCTACTCATATAGCTTCTATCCGCACCCGAATCAAATAAAACGTAAGCAGATTTATTGTCAATAAGAAACGTACCCGTAACAAGCTCCGGGTCTTCCTGTGCCTCTGCCGCATTAATATTGAAAACTCTTCCACGGCCTTGTCCATTCGTGTTCTCCTGGTTCGGGCAATTTCTAATAATGTGGCCCGGTTTTCCACATTTATAACAAACTACATTGGCATAGCTTGCTCCGATACTACTTGCTCCGCCATTACTCGTTCCAACACCATTTGTTCCTTTCGTTCTATTAACCCCTGGTCCGTAGACCTCACACTTCGCCGCGCTATGACCATTTCTTTTACACTTGTTGCAAAATTTGGTGCAGAACCCCGAGTGATTCTTTTCACACCTTTGGCATAGTTGCTTCTGATTGTTGTTGTTGTTGCGGTTATTATTGTTGTTGGGATGATTGTTGTAGTTGCTGTTGTTGTTGTTGTTGTTGTTGTTGTTGTTGGGCCGTTTGTTGTAGTTGCGATTGATGTTGCGATTGTTGGGATAATTGTTGCGATTATTGTTGTAATTGCTGTTGTTGTTGTATTGGTGATTCTTATCACCGTTTTCCTCCCACTTTCTTTTGACTTGCTTCACATTGGCCTCTTCAGCAGTCTGTTCTTTAATTCTTTCTTCAATCTGGTTCACTAGTTTGTGAGCCATTCTACATGCCTGTTGTATGGAGGCGGGCTCGTGTGAACTTATATCTTCTTGGATTCTTTCCGGTAATCCTTTCACAAACGCGTCGATCTTCTCTTCCTCATCTTCGAATGCTCCCGGACACAATAGGCACAATTCTGTGAATCGTCTTTCGTATGTGGTAATATCAAATCCTTGGGTTCGTAACCCTCTAAGTTCTGTCTTGAGCTTATTGACCTCGGTTCTGGGATGGTACTTCTCGTTCATCAAGTGCTTGAATGCTGACCACGGTAGTGCGTACGCATCATCTTGTCCCACTTGCTCTAGATAGGTATTCCACCATGTTAACGCAGAACCTGTGAAGGTATGCGTAGCGTACTTCACTTTGTCCTCTTCAGTACACTTACTTATGGCAAACACCGATTCAACCTTCTCGGTCCACCGTTTCAATCCGATCGGTCCTTCGGTTCCATCAAATTCCAAAGGTTTGCAGGCAGTGAATTCTTTGTAGGTGCATCCTACAAGATTTCCTGTACTGCTAGATCCAAGGTTATTGTTGGTATGTAGAGCAGCCTGTACTGCGGCTATGTTTGAAGCTAGAAAAGTACGGAATTCCTCTTCATTCATATTCACGGTGTGTCGAGTAGTCGGTGCCATTTCCTTCAAAATAGTTAAATGGAACAAGTTAATCATACAGAATATTAAGAGTAGTTAATAGTATTTCGTAGCATAATATGAACTCATTTATAAAAGCTTTTTCTTCATATTAGCGTTTTATAAGTTTAAATTCGGGTAGTACCTACCCGTTAAGTTCATACTTAGTAGCTAATATACAATTCAACTACTACAATTCTATATGAAAAACTGATTATAATAATATTTCGCGTTCAAACTTTTATACAATATTTTACAAACTTACAATACCGCTTATTTTACATAAAGCATGAAATATAGCACACAATAACTTTGATACAAGATAGTTGTGAAGACAATTCTAGCTAGTACACAAGTCGTTCAGCAAAGGCAATAAAGACACGTAATTCATACGTCCAGAAACAAGTCATGCATTCTGGTTTTACTAGGACTACTTCCCATCCTTGGTCTTGTGCAACATAACCGTTATGGCCGTTGATAAGACAGCGTGTAGTAACGTCATCAAAGGGACGAGGGTTACGTAATGTCCAACAGTCCCGTAATAATCTAAAAACCTCATTTCTTACCCCAATTACTGACTCCGTCACTTGTGGAAACGTTTTGTTTAATAGTTGTAGCCCGATGTTCTTGTTCTCACTTTGGTGAGAAGCGAACATTACTAATCCGTAAGCATAACATGCTTCTTTATGTTGCATGTTAGCCGCTTTTTCTAAATCACGAAGTCCAATATTCGGATATATTGAGTCAAAATAATTTCTTAACCCGTTGCGTAAAATAGCATTTGGGTTCCCCGCAATATATGCGTCAAAGTAAACACATCGTAACTTATGGGTTTCCCAATGTGATATCCCCCATCTTTCAAACGAAAGTCTCTTATAAACCAAGACATTCTTGGAACGTTCTTCGAATGTCTTACAAACTGATCTCGCCTTAAATAGTTGTGCCGAGGAATTCTGGCCGACTCTAGACAAGATTTCATCAATCATGTCTCCAGGTAGGTCTCTTAAAATATTGGGTTGTCTATCCATTTTGTGTTTTTAAACTGTAAAATAGACAAGAGTTAGATTCATAAAAAAAATACTTATTAATACAAGCAATTTTTACATATATCATAAAGCATAAGAACACTATATTACATATATTACACCACACGAATACAACTATCTTATTCCGACTCGCTCATTTCTTCTTCTTCGGTTTTGGTTCGTTTTGCCAAGTTTCTAGGGATATATGATGTTCCCCTAATACGAGCCGTCGTTGTCCACATTGGTTTAGAAAAACCTGGTGGTTTAGAGGTTCCCGGGTCATTGTTACAACTTAAGGACTTCGGGGGTTGACGATACATATAAAGTTCATCGGGGTTGGAATTAGATTTCTCTATTTTTATGCCCTTTCCCTTATTATTTTCTTTTGCCTTTTTAAATTCAGTTGGGGTAATTTCTATAACATCATCGGAATTCTCGTCGGAAACCGATTCATCGGAGAATTGGTAATCCTCCCAATATTTTGCTTCCTTGGCGGAAACACCATTGACCATAATTAACTTTGGTCGGTTGGTTGAGGATTTTCTTTTACTTAACCGTTTTATTATTTCCCCCACCGGTTCTATTTCTTCATCCGGTTCCGATTCTTCTTCCGGTTCCGATTCTTCTTCCGGTTCCGACTCTTCTTCCGGTTCCTCTTCGGGAACTTGTGAATCAGTCCACAAATCATTCCAATTTACATTTGACTCTTCATTATTATTAGGTGAGTCAATGGGACTTGTTCTAGAGGTAGACATCTATCACATAATATCAAACACGTTAAGAGATTAATATATCACATAATATTCATATGTTAAAAATATATAGTTTCCAACAAAAATGTTAAGCAATCATTTTTAAAGAAAACACGGTCGAAGTCCAGACTCACTAATGCATCCTAACAAACTCGATAAGACACACTAATGCAAATTTTCTGGTTCTCTAAGACCAACGCTCGGATACCAACTGAAATGTCCCGTTCTTATTGATTAAAAACGTTCCATATTAATTGATTTCGTTGCGAGGTTTTGACCTCTATATGAGACGTTTTTCAAAGACTGCATTCATTTTTAAACAAACCATAACCTTTATTTCATCAATAAAGGTTTAAAAAGCTTTACGTAGATTATCAAATAATGATAATCTAAAATATCCTGTTTACACACGACCATTACATAATGGTTTACAATACAAATATGTTACAACAAAATAAGTTTCTTGAATGCAGTTTTTACACAATATCATACAAGCATGGACTCCAAATCTTGTCCTTATTTAAGTATGCGACAGCGGAAGCTCTTAATAATCACCTGAGAATAAACATGCTTAAAACGTCAACAAAAATGTTGGTGAGTTATAGGTTTAACCTATATATATCAAATCGTAACAATAGACCACAAGATTTCATATTTCAATACACATCCCATACATAGAGATAAAAATCATTCATATGGTGAACACCTGGTAACCGACAATAACAAGATGCATATATAAGAATATCCCCATCATTCCAGGACACCCTTCGGATATGATATAAATTTCGAAGTACTAAAGCATCCGGTACTTTGGATGGGGTTTGTTAGGCCCAATAGATCTATCTTTAGGATTCGCGTCAATTAGGGTGTCTGTTCCCTAATTCTTAGATTACCAGACTTAATAAAAAGGGGCATATTCGATTTCGATAATTCAACCATAGAATGTAGTTTCACATACTTGTGTCTATTTTGTAAATCATTTATAAAACCTGCATGTATTCTCATCCCAAAAATATTAGATTTTAAAAGTGGGACTATAACTCACTTTCACAGATTTTTACTTCGTCGGGAAGTAAGACTTGGCCACTGGTTGATTCACGAACCTATAACAATATATACATATATATCAAAGTATGTTCAAAATATATTTACAACACTTTTAATATATTTTGATGTTTTAAGTTTATTAAGTCAGCTGTCCTCGTTAGTAACCTACAACTAGTTGTCCACAGTTAGATGTACAGAAATAAATCGATAAATATTATCTTGAATCAATCCACGATCCAGTGTATACATATCTCAGTATTGATCACAACTCAAACTATATATATTTTGGAATCAACCTCAACCCTGTATAGCTAACTCCAACATTCACATATAGAGTGTCTATGGTTGTTCCGAAATATATATAGATGTGTCGACATGATAGGTCGAAACATTGTATACGTGTCTATGGTATCTCAAGATTACATAATATATAATACAAGTTGATTAAGTTATGGTTGGAATAGATTTGTTACCAATTTTCACGTAGCTAAAATGAGAAAAATTATCCAATCTTGTTTTACCCATAACTTCTTCATTTTAAATCCGTTTTGAGTGAATCCAATTGGTATGGTTTCATATTGAACTCTATTTTATGAATCTAAACAAAAAAAGTATAGGTTTCTAGTCGGAAAAATAAGTTACAAGTCGTTTTTGTAAAGGTAGTCATTTCAGTCGAAAGAACGACGTCTAGATGACCATTTTAGAAAACATACTTCCACTTTGAGTTTAACCATAATTTTTGGATATAGTTTCATGTTCATAATAAAAATCATTTTCTCAGAATAAAAACTTTTAAATCAAAGTTTATCATAGTTTTTAATTAACTAACCCAAAACAGCCCGCGGTGTTACTACGACGGCGTAAATCCGGTTTTACGGTGTTTTTCGTGTTTCCAGGTTTTAAATCATTAAGTTAGCATATCATATAGATATAGAACATGTGTTTAGTTGATTTTAAAAGTCAAGTTAGAAGGATTAACTTTTGTTTGCGAACAAGTTTAGAATTAACTAAACTATGTTCTAGTGATTACAAGTTTAAACCTTCGAATATGATAGCTTTATATGTATGAATCGAATGATGTTATGAACATCATTACTACCTTAAGTTCCTTGGATGAACCTACTGGAAAAGAGAAAAATGGATCTAGCTTCAATGGATCCTTGGATGGCTCAAAGTTCTTGAAGCAAAATCATGACACGAAAACAAGTTCAAGTAAGATCATCACTTGAAATAAGATTGTTATAGTTATAGAAATTGAACCAAAGTTTGAATATGATTTTTACCTTGTATTAGAATGATAAACTACTGTAAGAAACAAAGATTTCTTGAGGTTGGATGATCACCTTACAAGATTGGAAGTGAGCTAGCAAACTTGAAAGTATTCTTGATTTTATGAAACTAGAACTTTTGGAATTTATGAAGAACACTTAGAACTTGAAGATAGAACTTGAGAGAGTTCAATTAGATGAAGAAAATTGAAGAATGAAAGTGTTTGTAGGTGTTTTTGGTCGTTGGTGTATGGATTAGATATAAAGGATATGTAATTTTGTTTTCATGTAAATAAGTCATGAATGATTACTCATATTTTTGTAATCTTATGAGATATTTCATGCTAGTTGCCAAATGATGGTTCCCACATGTGTTAGGTGACTCACATGGGCTGCTAAGAGCTGATCATTGGAGTGTATATACCAATAGTACATACATCTAAAAGCTGTGTATTGTACGAGTACGAATACGGGTGCATACGAGTAGAATTGTTGATGAAACTGAACGAGGATGTAATTGTAAGCATTTTTGTTAAGTAGAAGTATTTTGATAAGTGTATTGAAGTCTTTCAAAAGTGTATAAATACATATTAAAACACTACATGTATATACATTTTAACTGAGTCGTTAAGTCATCGTTAGTCGTTACATGTAAGTGTTGTTTTGAAACTTTTAGGTTAACGATCTTGTTAAATGTTGTTAACCCAATATTTATAATATCAAATGAGATTTTAAATTATTATATTATCATGATATTATCATGTATGAATATCTCTTAATATGATATATATACATTAAATGTCTTTACAACGATAATCGTTACATATATGTCTCGTTTAAAAATCATTAAGTTAGTAGTCTTGTTTTTACATATGTAGTTCATTGTTAATATACTTAATGATATGTTTACTTATCATAGTATCATGTTAACTATATATATATCCATATATATGTCATCATATAGTGTTTACAAGTTTTAACGTTCGTGAATCACCGGTCAACTTGGGTGGTCAATTGTCTATATGAAACATATTTCAATTAATCAAGTCTTAACAAGTTTGATTGCTTAACATGTTGGAAACATTTAATCATGTAAATATCAATCTCAATTAATATATATAAACATGGAAAAGTTCGGGTCACTACATTTAAGTCCCTCAAGTTGGACATTTTCTTCCTTCAATGCCTCAAGTTATGCTTCACAAATTTGAGATGTAAGATTCGTACAAATACGTATATTTAAAGCTCGAACTCGGATCGGTTTGGCACGATCCTTTCTACTAAGGGCATCGGCAACTACATTCACCTTGCCAGGATGATATCTAAGCTCACAGTCATAGTCATTTAACAACTCGATCCAACGCCTTTGTTTCATGTTTAATTGCTTCTGGTCAAAGATATGTTGAAGACTTTTATGATCGGTAAACACCGTGATTTTAACCCCATAGAGGTAATGTCTCCACATCTTCAATGTAAATACCGCAGCTCCTAACTCCAAGCCATGTGTGGTATAGTTCTTCTCATATGTTTCTTCAACTGGCTAGATGCATAGGCGATAACCTTTTTACGTTGCATCAAGACACATCCGAAACCTTGATTTGAGGCATCACAATAGACTACAAAATCTTCAGTGCCTTCAGGTAATGATAAAATCGGGGCTGTTGTCAATTTATCCTTTAAAATCTTGAAAGCAGATTCATGTTCTTCGGACCACTCAAACATCTTCCCTTATAAGTTAGCTTGGTAAGAGGTTTGGCTAGAATAGAAAAATCTTTGATAAACCTTCGATAGTAACCAGCAAGTCCCAAAAATTAGCGAATATGTTTCGCACTCTTAGGCACCTCCCGGATTGACATGTATTCCTTCACTATCCACTACATGTCCGAGAAATTGTACGGTTCGCAGCCAAAATTCACACTTGAAAAACTTGGCATACGGTTGTTCTTTCTTTAAAAGCTCTAGAATCAACCGCATGTGTTACTCATGCTCTTTCTCGCTCTTGGAATAGACTAGAATGTCATTGATAAAAATGATCACGAATTGGTCAAGATAAGGTTTGCATACATGGTTCATAAGATCCATGAATACAGCAGGAGCATTGATTGATCTAAAAGGCATGACAAAAAACTCATAGTGTCCGTAACGATTTAGGAAAGCAGTCTTAGAAACATCAGCTTCCTTGACTCTCAGTTGATGATAACCGGACCTAAGATCAATCTTCGAGTAGATACTTGACCCTTGCAATTGGTCAAACAGATCATCAATATGCGGGAGTGGGTAACGATTCTTGATGGTTAACTTGTTGAGTTCGCGGTAATCAATACACATCCTCAACGTACCATCTTTCTTCTTGATAAAAAGTACGGGTGCTCCCCACGGAGACGAGCTAGGATGAATGAAACCTTTCTCCAAAAGTTCTTGGAGTTGGTTGGATAATTCCTTCATCTCAGGTGGAGCTAAGTGGTATGGTGGCTTTGCAATAGGTGCAGCATTGGGGGTTAAATCAATTAATCTAAAACTCAACCTATCGTTAGGGAGGGAGACCAGGGAGTTCTTCAGGAAATACTTCAGGAAAGTCTCTAACCACCGGTACATCTTCAATGCATTTTTCTTCCGATTCGACTTCCTTAACATGAGCCAAGATGGCTTGGTATCCCTTCATTAGATACTTGCGGGTCTTGATGCAAGAGATGATGTTGAGTTTGGAACCACTCATCTCCCCTTGAACAATTAAGGTTTCACCATTTTCAAGAGGTATATTAATGGTTTTCTCATTGCACATGATTGCAGCTCTTAATGGGCGTAACCAATCCATCCCTACGACTACATCAAAGCTTCCTAACTCGACTGAAAATAGGTCGATCTTAAAGTGTTTGTCGGCTAAAATTATATCACAGTTTTTATACACATTGTCTACTTTCATAACGTTACCATTTGCTACTTCTACAAGACGCTTAATTTCTAAGGCTTGTGGTTTTTCATTGAATAAGGCATAAAATTAAGTAGACACATAGCTTCTATCAGCACCAGAATCGAATAAAATAGTAGCATAGAAGTTGTTAACAAGAAATGTACCCGTTATCACTTCATCATCATCACGGGCTTCTTCAGCAGTCATCACAAATGCTCAGCTTTTAGCATTTCTCGTGTTACCCTTTTTCTTTGGACACTGGTTGCGAAAATGCCTTTTTTCACCACAGTCAAAGCATGTAGGAACGATTGTGTTGGCTTTTGTTGCAAGAGTGTCCGTTGAAGGAATTGCAACTCTACAATTTTTAGCTATATGGCCAATCTTCTTACACTTGCTGCACTCAGCCTTGCACCACCCAGAATGATGTTTCTCACAACGCTTACAAAAAGGTTGTTTCCCAGAATAACCTCCTCTTGATTTTTCGGCAACTTTCTTATTTGAACCTTGGTTCGATCCCTGAGCAGGCTCAAATTTCCTTTTGCCTTCACTAGTCTTAGCCTCGGCTTGTTTATTTGCTTCGGCCTTTCTCCTCTTAGCCATCATGAGGTTCTGGGCCATCAGTATCACCCCATCTAAGGTCTCCTTACTTGCAGTAATGACATTTCCCTGAATCTCGTCAGGAAGACTTTTCATGTATAGCTCTATCTTCTTCTGTTCGTTTAGTACCATGTCCGGGCATAATGAAACCAACTCTATAAACATGTTGGTATAAGCTTCAATATCGGTACCTTTGACCTTCAATTCCCAAAACTCAACCTCTAACTTTTGAATTTGATTTCTCAGACAGAACTTTTCAGTCATCATCCGCTTTACGACGGCTCATGGAATAGCATTAGCAGCATCTAGCCCTACAGTTTGGGAATAAGCGTTCTACCAAGTCAAATCAAGACCACTTAGTGTGTGAGTGGCATACTTTACTCGGTCGCCATCCGCACAGTTACAGATACGAAAGATGGATTCGAGCTTTTCAAACCAACGAGTCAGTTCGACAGCTTCCTTACTTCCTTTAAAAGATGGATGCTTGCAATTCATAAACTCCTTGTAGCTGCAAGAAGTAGGGGGATTTCCTTGATTGTTCCCTTGATTATTATTGCCTTGAGCGGTAGCAAGCAGTTGTTGAAATTGTGCAGGAGTCAGAGTGACATTCGGGACATTGGTAGCACCTCGAGTTGATTGAGCCATCGTTCTTCAATACATAAATACAGTATTAGTTGAAGAGTTCATGGTGCTAATAAGTTATAAGTTTGATAAATGCACAAGGTCCACTCAACATACACAAGCATATATAAGGGAAACCGCAAGATATAACCAAACATATACGAATAAGGTAAGATAGATGATAGAAGTAGCAAGATGGAATCAAAATACTTAAATTAAACCATAAAAACCACTAGTTTTACATGAATCAAAAACCAATGTAACTTAGGCATATGCCTTTACATAAACAACAAAAATGGAAATAAATGAGAATTCTAAGATCTAGTCTTTCTTAGGTGATGGAGGCTTTAAATGATCCTTAATGTACCCCTTGAAGTACACTACAAACTTCTCTAATTTCACCAGTGCCTGACGCTGTCGTAGACCCTCTTTACATCGCTGTTCGTATAGTCTATGCGCTTCTCCATTATAGCCAAGTGATCGCGGAATGAATCTCTCATAGTTTCAGTGCGACTCTGTAGGTTCATGAAACCACACCGAACCAGAGCATGTTCATACTCGGTATAGACAAACTCAGAAGCCTTAGGCTTCTTGGATGAACTAACATCATCAGTAGTAGGAGTCTCAGGCTCCTTCCTCTTAGGTGAGGAAGTCTTGGCAGCAGGAGGTTCAACTTCCTCCTCAGAATCATCTTATAAACTGCATAACCCCAAGACCATCATAAGTCGGATTAGCCTCTTCATTGGCTGGCTCATGTACTTCATCCTCCTCAGGTTCGGATTCTTCCTCGGGTTCCCCCTCGGAATCATCCTCACCTTTGATATGTTCTTCAACAATAACCTCATCATCATCACCTTCGTCATCCCCATCATAGTCATTATGAGGCTCTTCCTCCATCAGTGAGTGTGGTGGAGTGGCAAGATGGTACACCGGAGATTCCGGTGGAGTAACTGGCTAGTAAACGGGTGAAGTCGGGGGAGAAGCCAGTGCTTAAGCTGGAGTGTGAACGGATCCCTCCATATCAGATTCTTCGGAGTCATAAATAATGATCGGGTTGTGGCTCGACATCCTAACAGAAAGGAAAGAAATGAAGTTAGAATGTTTCTAAGGTAGACGTAAAGGCATGGAATAAGATAATAGGGAAAAGCACTAAAATCTTAAATCATGAAAGGTTATAGTCCTATGGACTGCTAAGGCACCTAACTAACACATAAGACACACTTAATATGCAATCCTGGTTCTCTATAACAAATTGTGCTCTGATACCACTCTGTTATACTCCCAAATAGGGCCAGGGGTAAATATGACTTCACAGTATCACAACACAAGTATATATATATATAAGCGAGAACGACTCTAAATGAGACATTTTATAAAATCAATAATTGAATTTGCAGCGGAAACGAAAATGTTTTACATGAAATGTTTAACAAATGCTAAGTTCTAAAATATGTGAACTCCAATGCATCAGCTAGCAAGCAACATAGGGCAGCACATAAGCTAATCTTCACCTGAGACAAACATGCTTAAAATGTAAACACAATGGTTGAGTGAACATCGTAGATTTATATAATCAATAAGTTTTTAGACCACAAGATTTAGTTCAAAACATCAAAAATATCAATATGTCATGAGTTATAATATCGAGCTAAACATAAACCCCTAACACTACACGTGTGTCGGTAATCATTATTATGTACCCCCTTGACGATCGGTCAATGGGTAGAGACGTCACTCTTAATAGGCCTACTCACAATAATTAAGCTTGCAACATTTCAATTCCAGTAATTAACGATATTATGGTGGGGATTTGCATGTAAGAATACAAGTTAACAATAGTCTCATGAAGTTGCATATCAAAAAGTTTAGGCACTTGTGTCTAAATTATAAATCATTTCAAAAGCAAGCATGTGTCTCAACCCAATATTTATAAAATACATTAAAATATGTAAAAGCGGGGCTATGAAGTTCTCCTTAGTAGCACAAAATAGTTATTCCACAAAAGAATGAATTGAACGGAATGGACGTGATCGAGATCTCAACCTAGAGATAGAATGTATGATCAGATATTTCCTAATAGACATAACTATAATAACTATACTAACGATGACAATTTTCTAAAAGAATTTCCATTTTCAGAAGGTTACTACGTATGGAAAGTTTCCACTCATAGTAACTTTCCAATTATAGAAAGTTTGGGTTATAATCTTTAGCAAGACGTTGTACAACTTTGCTCAAACCTCGTTGCTATTAAGTAAGTCACTCTGATGATCTGTTGTTACCTGGCGCCCAGGACTCTTGACTAGAAGCTAAGTCTTAGCATTCGAGATCCACAAGCGGTTTCCATAATGGCAACAAGGACCACCATAGGCCGTAAGTAGCACTGAGGTTCGTATAAAGTGCACGTTATATTTCAATTATAGCTTTCACTTTAAGTTTAAGTCTTAATCTATATTATTATTATATTATATTTATTTATTAGTGACTCATTATTTATTTTTAAATTATACTTATAATTATAGTATTAATAGTTACCCTAATTACTTATTAATAATGTGTTACTATAGTTTGTATTATGAATACTTATTAATTTTTAATTATTATATAATAACTAAAGTATTTTATTAATAATTAAATATAATTATCATATTTATTTATTTATTTATTTATAATTTATAATTATCTTATTATATTTAATTACTTTTAAATTAGGTAAACATCTAAAATAATATCTCTTATTTTTCTACTGATCAAAATAGATAAGATAATCTTATAGAAACGTTAGATAAAATTTTATCTTATTTAATATTTAATTATGTATTTATTTCCTTATTTGTTTTCGGTTTACATCTAATACAAGTTTAATTATGGAATAAATATAAATTTGATGCAAAAATATAATTTTATAATTTTTACAGATTCCTACAAGTTTATCAAACTTAGAAAAATTTTATATCTATTTTTATTATTATCCTATGTACTTATTACGAATTTTATCCCTTTTACAAGATTAATTACTAAATAATTTGTATTTAATTATAAATAATATTCCAAAAATTACAAATATTATTTTATAAGTCCTAACACAGTTCCAAATAGTTTTTATAAGTTTATTATTATTTTTGATGTTTTACATAATTTCTAACCTTTTATTTATATTTATAATAACCAAATAATAAGTAAATATATATTAAATACCTATAATAATATATAATTCAAATTTTCAACTCCAATAACTTTTATAAACTAAATACATTCTGTAAAAATTATTTTTAAAATTTTTTATGTGTTTAGATTATTTAAATCCAATTCTTTATACATATATATACACTGAATACATATACTAATGAAAATAATTATTCTATACATCAAAATAATATATAAAAATATGTTTTACCTTAGAATATTAATAATAGAAGTTTTCATCAGTAGATATATATTTATTATATTCGTTTTCTATTTATTCCAATTTTTATTGATTTTCGATTTACAAAAGCAATATTAATCTATATAAATTCGAATTTAATTTTTATAAAATATATACTAACTTGAATAATTAAGTTTGATACTCCACTTTACTACAAAAATAATTAAATAATTTATTTAGCCATTTTCTTATTTTTTATAAATAATAACTTATACCATATATATATATATATATATATATATATATATATATATATATATATATATATATATATATATATATATATATATATACTTAATAAACTATTTTTAATTAACTAAAAATATAAAAATGAATTAATAATTAGTAACATTATTTTTCCTAGATCTTATATTACGTATTAGTAATTATCATGCACAACATATAATTTATAAGGCTCGTTATATATTTAATACATATTTATTTATGTATCGGCTGAAAAAGAACAACAAACAAAATTTTTTAAAAAATATAAAAACGAATTTTTATTCTATAAAATCAATTTTTATAAATCCTATTTTTCATGCTAATAATTATCATGCAAAGGTTTGGATTTAATTAAGCTTGTAAAATAAAAATAAAAAATTGTTGTTGCTGTTGTTTATTTTCAGCCGAACAAAAAGAAAGAAAAGAAGAAAAAAAATCGAAAGAAAGAGGAAAAGAGAGAGAAAAAAACTTACAAGTTAAAATTTTAGGGTTTGTGAAAGAAGCTCCCAAAATTTTGTGATGAAAAATAATGAGGTTTGATGGTCCTTTTATAGTTTTTCAAATACTTGGGGAATAAGTAATACAAATAATTTAATTTTCTTTTTTTATATAAAATATGCGGCCGCCTCTTTTTATTCATTTATTTATATTTTTTTATTTATTAAATGGAACATTCTAGTATTGTTTTGGCGTCGATTTATTGGCGACTTGACTGCCGCTTAGTGGCTAAATTGAATTTCAGGCTTGATTTAAAACCCATGGAAATTTGATTTTACCATTTTCATGGCGTCTTCTTTTTATTTATTTTTATCATGTATGTATTTATTTTATTCACTGTATTTATTTATTTATTTCATTTTATTTAAAGTATTTTCTTTATTTTTTTCTATTCTTATTTGTTTTTGTTTTATTTTATTTTCTTCTACCTTTTGGGCCGGAGGTCCTCCTGGAAGCAATCTCTTTACCCGTCGAATAGAGGGAGGGATGACTTTCCCTACTCTTGTGAGTGTTTCACTCGGGGTGGAGAAATGATTTCTCTTTATTCTAGGATAGAGGAAGGATTGTCTACGTCTCACCTCCCCCATACCCCATACATGTGGGATTGGATATGTTGTTGTATTCTAGTATTGTTTTGCATTTTGCTATTTCTTTTTATATATATTTATTATTCGATTTTTTATATATATATATACATATATATATTTTCGGCATATATAAGTACAAGTATATTTTCTATAAATTTTATACTTATAACACATTACTTATTCATTTTATATATATTCACATAATTATATATTCATTAACATTTTATTTATATTATATTTATATTATATACAAATTTAAATTCATAATATATACCTTTAATAATTATAATAATATTATTAGAATTAGGGTTTATATTTAATATTTAGGGTTAGGGTTAGGGTAATATTATGATCATTTAATACAAGTATTAATTACAGTTCGTTAATCGTAAATGGATAACAATCCTAAATCGAATACACAGAAGGACAAATGAAAACCCTAAGGGTATTTAAGTCATTACAGAATGAAAAAATGAGGGTTGTTATACACTATAATACAATGACTATGTTTTAAGACTACTTAGGTTCTATATATATCTCTCCTCTATAGAACCTTCTATTTAAGCTTTATTCACATTAACACTATCTAATTTTGGGGTCCTAACAGTTTCAACACGAATAGTTAACTCTGTATCGAGGTTCGTGACTTATCAATAACATAATTGAAAACTACGTTCTATTAGTTGAAAAAACGAGTAAGTTTAAAGCGTAAGCAGAAGACATTATGGAAACATCACGTTTCGCGTTTACAGCTCATAATCGTAACTTACACCATCATAAAATACACTTAAAGGTAACCACTCGCTAATCATGGCAAATTTATCTAGCATAATAATAATGGAAGACATTATGAAAGATAGATAAGGGATAAAATAACGGTAGATTAGACGAATTCCAAATTTACAAAAGTAACAACTTCTGATGCACCTCCAAACTTTTACAGACTTCGTTTACGTGCTAGCTCTAGGTGATTATCGCTAATCGACAATCTTATTACAAACCTAGAGAGAGAAAGCTAGTGAGATAGTGAGATTGTAAGTGAGGGAAGTGTGTGGAAAATGGATGACAAATGGGCCTTTATATAGGCAAAAATCTGGGTACTGGGCCATTCAACCAAGCCGTACATAATGGGCCCAGCTATTCAAAGTGGTCGTTCAAACAGGTCGTTCGTGGTTCAAGCTGTTCAATTGGGCCGTTCAAGTGGGTTGTTCATCAGGCCCGTTCATATGTTGGACGTTCATTTGGGTCGTTCAACAGGGTTGTTCAAAGAAGCCATTCAGCAGACCAAGCCGTTCAATCAATCCGTTCATGTCCTGATCAGGCTCTTTGCTTGGTCGTAACTTGGTCACCGAGATCATAATTTTACTTTCATCGTTTTCGATCTAATTTCTTCATTTTATGTCCCTTTTTCGATTCCTCTTACATCATCTTCGTAATCACTTGTTCTACCAAATAAAGTATATAAATGCTTAAATCTTTGATAAAGTTCATCAATTGATTATATTTAGGGTTAATATCGAAAGTAAAAATGTGACATTTTAGCCGATATCAAATATCCTACACTTAGACTTTGCTTTTCCTCGAGAAAATTTTTAAATTTTTAAGTTTCAAGAAATTTTTTGAGGTTTCCTTTTAACAAACCAAGAGGCTTGTGTTTTATTATAAGGGTGCAAATAAGGCGACTCCTCTTTATTAAGAGTAGAACTATTTATGTAGCATGAGGGGAGGTTACATGACTTTGGCTACCTTACTAGCGAGTCACTCAAATCACTCAAGTGTTTGAGGTTCCCTATCATTTTACGAAATGAATTCGCTTAGGCTATTTCCAACACAACGTCAGCTGCTTCCGTCAAATTACATGGATTCCAATGTGGCACATGTTTAACGCCCCTAACGCGGTGTCAAATTTTGATGCACCGGGGCGTCAGTCAGAAAATTAACGGATCAAAAAAGGTGTGTCAAACTTTTTTTTTTCAGTTAATCAGATTTCGCCACATATTTTTGTATATTATTAATTAATATATTTTGTACTCAATTACCAATAATATTTTACCACATCGCCCACCACAAATTTGACACTCCCCTTTAAAAACTTCATTTCTTGACCTTGTCACATCACCAAAAAGTACATCACTTACCTTTGACGTAACGGTTATAATTAGAAACAGTCTTAATAGACTCAAATTCAACAAAGGAGTGTTTTGGTGAATTTTCCTTTAAAAAAGCTTACTATTGATTGCATTTTATCTTATTGTACATTATAAATAAATATTATAAATATAAAATAATTATATATATGTGAATAATTATTCTTTAAGTAAACCTCTTGCGACACAAAGTTCTATCGAGTGAAAGAAAGCTATTACTAAAAGAATACATTGTACTTCAAATCTTGATATAATAATACTACCTATACAAACAATGGCGAAACTCGAATTTAACGTTACGGGTAGCATTGTGCAATAATTAAATATAGTAATAAAAATTTTGTTAAAAATAAAAAAGATATCCGTTATAAACAAATAAATCATACGACTTACAATCTTACTTTGTAGATGAGTTTTTCCAAAACTATAATTCAAGAAAATATTTAAATTTCTTCACGCTGATCCACAATCTGGTTGAGTAACATATCAATAGTAATAAAATTAAATCAATTGCATATTAGTATTTATAAAAAAACATACTGAAAAGAATTATTTAAGCCAATATATATTGGGCATATTGAACCAGGTCTTCCATAATATTATCTCCTTTTTATTGTGATTGGTGATTATCAATAAATTTTGGCTTCAAAAAATGAACATTGTTCTTTTTGGACTCATAATTAACCTAACATCATTGAAATAAAACCTTATTATCAATCAATCCAACATAATTTTGGACTAAAACAATTCCTTCATTATAATTAAATTTTCAGTGACATGATATTATATATAATAATAACTACAAATAATAGTATTAAACATAAAACTAAATGAATCACAAAGATAAATACAATCTTAAATATACTAGTTATTATCATAACTTTAAAAGTTAATATTATTATGATATATAGGGTTGAAAATAAATTGGAAAGAAATAAAAAACTAACCTTGCATAGTTGCACTTGAGTTTCGCACGAGACGTCAGACGATTTAATTCAGTAAATGTAAGGCCACTTGCAACCATCCGTGACCCACCTCCGCCACTGGCCGCCACCCTCTCACTGCCACCACCAACAACCCGCCACGAGACCCCTGCAACAGCTCTAACGAGCATTTTGGTGGGGCCCACATAATTTATTTGTTTTTTTTTCTTCATCTTCTTTCTCATTTTCTTCTTCTTTCTTTAATTCCTTCATTTTTAATTTCTCCTTTTCTTCTTCTTTCTTTACTTCGTCGGAGTTCTAATTTTAAGACTCAACTCCGGTCCGACCTAATTTTGCGATTAACAGTGCCGGAAAGCTTAGATGCACTGCCGGAGTTTCATTATTTAACGAAGATGCTTTGGATGGCTTTAATCGATTCCTGCAACACCAGAAAGTGTTTAGATGAGTTTGTAAGGTTGTTGGTAACTACCAACGATGTATTTATTTATATTTATATTTTAAGTTTTAAATAATAATAAAAAATGGGTAAAGTGGGGTGGTGAAGTTTATGATTGTGAGGGTTTAGTGAAAGGAATGTTAAAAGGTTTGTGTTGATGTGACGCTGATGTGGCAGTGAAAATATATGTGAAAGAACTGAACGATTGCAAGTGGCCTAAGGTGTGAATGAATGTAGATTTAGATTATACTCCGTAATTAAATAACTGAATTGGATGTGGATACGTTTTATTTAATTAACTTGTTGAGGTTCATATGGACTTAAATTAAAATGGGCCAATTGAGAAAGGCTTGTTAGTTTTAATAGACATAGTATAAACACAAAAATTATTATATATAATCATGGGTTTATTAAATCTGTTGAGGGTGTCATTGCCACTTTTGCCCACCCTATTGGCTCTGCCTATGTATACAAAGGTGTCAAAACGGATTTTGAAGGTGAGTTGACAATTTACCTTCAAATCTGATAGTATTAACTCGGAGTCAAAAACACAATTTTTCTCTCAAAAACCCCAAATTTACTCCGATCCCTTCGTGATTGCTACGGGTGATTTTCAACAATGAACTCAATCTATGTAACATTTTTTAATTTTATTACGCATTATGTAATATACATCGTATTAAACTTTGGACGAATAAAGCCTGGTACATCTACCTCGTGAATCCTAACGGGTAGTTACGTGAAAATCTATGTATTACCTTTGAGTTATCTATTATGCACGTAGTTAAGTTTATTTCAAAGGGGAGACTTCGCATGAAAATGGTAAAACTTATGGACACATTTCTCATTTGCGTAATTTATGTGGTTCTGGATGGAAGGGCTTTGCAAGAAATTCATTATCCTCCTATAGGTGGGAACTCTCTTGAGTTCTCTTGAGTGAGTCGTTAAGTCAGCATGAACATTTTCTACCTAATGTAATAAGACTAGGCGTGTATGTGATCGACATCGTCACTTATCAATATTTTCTTCTTTTTACGGACCTTACAAGGTTTTTTTTCCTTCGGTTTTTTAGTTGAACTCCTACACTAATCTAATACACGTCTATTAGTTGATGGAAAGTTACACTATTATTCTTTGGAAAGTTACACTATTATATACAAAATCTCCTGTATATGTGATCGTAGTGGGACAAAATGTATATCATACCACAAAGTTTCAGTATGAACAAAATAAAATGTATGTATATTAGTGTTTGCTTACAATAATAGTCTTCAGAGTTGTCACAACAATTTAATTTTATAAGGTCATAATGTCAACCACACTTTCTTGCATCAATTTATATTAAGTAGTATCAAATAAATACCTATCCTAAAATAAATGTTTAACGGGCTTAAAAATATGGATATAGTTCTAAAATTAAAGTATTGGATTTTTTTTAGAGAATAATTTGTACTAAAGCATTGTTAGTACGTTTTGAATAGGGGATATGAACCAAGTTCTGATGGTGGGGACGATTGATGGATGAGAAAAGAACAAGTGAAATGGAGTAAAAGGTTGGACGGGCCCATGGTCCACAATTACATGGACATATGCGGAATGGTCCTTTTCTAACCATATGGACCGGGTCATTAAAATACACCCTTAAATGCCTCCCACAATCTCATCATTATGTCCAAGTCCCCACCACCTTTACATCTCATTTGCTTCGTCATTTTAATGTATGTTACAACGTCCATAGAAATTTGGTTCAACTTATATTGGTTTTCGGGAAACAACAAAACTTGATAGAGAATGTAGCGATGTTATGAAGCAATTACATATTACATATATTGTCCAAACTTACGTTATTGGAAAAGTCATCACTAAGAACCTAGAGATTAGGACTCTTGATATTTTTGCAAAGAGTTCTAAAGTTCAAATCTTGTAACGGTCATGAAAAGGTAAATAACAATTGCAGATTAATTTGATTAGGCTACATACATTATAGTAAAAATACTCAAATTAACGGGGGAGGGGGCTTAATTTTACTCAGATGTACGTGGTTCAACAGAGTTATCTCGTGACGGTTTCTTCTTTTTCTATAGTCTACACGGGATATGCTGCTAGTAAGATTTGAACATTAGTACACGAGATGTTAGGACACAAAACCACTATGCCATCTTACTTAATGAAGAGTAAGAAACTTGTAAATGTGGATGTACAAAATATGGTTTCTTCTCTTTCCCTCGAAGACGACGTTTATTTTACTCATATTTACATGATCAAACAAATATTTAGTGGTTGGGGCCCTGAGTTCTTTGCAAAAGGTCTCGGGTTCGAATCTCATCTAGAACGAATATTTAGTGGTGGTCAGAGATCAGTTGAAAACAATCAGAGAGTAATCCCGCTGGGCTGCGTACATTAGGATATGGGGTCGGATTACTCGCCCTCCCGAATAGTCCGAACAGAGAAAACTTTCTATATTTGACTCTTTTTGTACATGTTATGCTACTAATGAAGTTTGAACACAAGAACTCTTTATAAGCATGCTAGAACGTAACTACTAGCTCATTTGCAAGATGTCAAAAACATTGACATTACATACAACGTTAACTTTTATAAATGCTAACAGCATTTCACATAACAACTATTTTGGCTGTGAAATTTCTCATGATCAAAGTCGGAAGAAACGGCAACCAGTAGATATTCGAGAGAACAAGTTGAACGTTAAACACTTTAACTTGTAGGGTAATAATTGCTTTTTCGGTAAATAGCCCCAATCAGCGGCTAAAAAATATATAAACTGATATGAAAGATGATATATGCATTTGGGTATATGTATTCATAGGTATCTATGCTGCAACAACAATAACAAAATTTAATCCTACATATGTGGAGTATGGAAAGATAAAATGTAGACAATCATTCCCCTATCCTAAGATAAAGATATGTCATTTCTCAACCGAGAGTAGAACACCCAAGAGTAGAGAAAGTTCTCCCTCTCAGTGTTCTACGGATAGAGAAATTGCTTCCGAATGGACCTCCGGCCAATAAATAGGTTAAAAAATGTGTGAGAGTCATGAAAATGGTAGAATCAAATTTTCATGGGTTTTAAACCTGCCCGAAGTTCAATTTAGGCTCTAAGCGGCAGTTAAGTCGCCAATAAATCGACGCTTACTGTTGACTCGATTAATAGAGCCAAATATAAGTGTGTGTGTGTGTGTGTGTGTGTATATATATATATGTGTGTGTGTGTGTGTGTGTATGTGTGTGTGTGTGTGTGTGTGTGTGTGTGATATATATATATGTAGGGTGTAGGTAGATATTGTATGTGTGCATCAGTGTATGTATGTATACGTACGTATGTATATGTATATGGGTATGTACCTATATTAAGTGTTGTAATATGCGTCCGTTGTGACGTCCGTTGCCGCATTTTGGTGGCTAGCCCGTCTCCACTCAGTCCCGTCTTCTAATACGTCGGTGAACGGCCGAAAGTCGGGTAAAATGCGGGAAATGTCGGGTCAATGCCGGTCAAAAGTCAAAAACCGGTTAAATTTGGTCAAAAGTCGGCCAAATCGATTAAAATTAATGTAGTTTAGTGTTACTTTTTGTATTATAATAACGATAATTCCGATTATATGTACAAACTTGTCCACGAAGGTTTTTTGGCTTTGAAATATGTATATATATATATATATATATATATATATATATATATATATATATATATATATATATATATAAGTCCACGTCAGTCAACGTTCGTCTCGACCATGTCTCGATGTTTTAAGACCCGGCCGTTTCGAACCTGTCTCGCGCATGTGTGTGTGTGTGTGATTGTGTGTGTGCGCGCGCGTGTGTGTTGGTGTGATTGTGTGTCTCTAGGTGTGTACGTATGGGTTTGTATATGTGTGTATGTATGTATGTATGTATGTATGTATGTATGCATGTATGTATGTATGCATGTATGTATGTATGCATGTATGTATGTGTGTTTATGTATGTGTGTATGTGTGTGTTTATGTATGCATGCATGCATGCATGCATGCATGCATGTATGTATGTATGTATGTATGTATGTATGTGTGTGTGTGTGTGTGTTGTTTGTATGTATGTATGTATGTATGTATGTATGTATGTATGTATGTATGTATGTATCTTTTTAGGTATGTTTATGTATATAAGGGTGTATGTATGTAGGTTTATGTATGTATGTATATATGTATGTATGCTTATGTATATTCATGTATGCATATTTATATATTATTATATATGTATGTTTATATATTGTTATATATGCTTATCATTCATTTAGTGTAGCCTATCCTGTTTTTCTTGAGCTCTGTACAGTACACTCAGGTACATATCGATTTTCTTTTAATTTTATTATTGGTCGGAGGTTATCTGGAAGCAATCTCTCTGTCTTGGAGAAGAGAGAGGGATAATTTCTCTTCCTAGAACTCTTTCTCTACACGTGAGGAAGAATCGACTTCTCTTCTATTCTAGAATAGAAGAACGATTGTCTACTTCTCACATCCCCATACCTCTCAGAGATTGGGTATTATTGTTGTATTAAAGATGATATGTGGTAATGCAGCGTACTTCAAGTCCTGCAGTGGCTCTTAATTTATTGGTTGATAAGAGACCAATTAATTGATCTCCAAAAACTTACTAAATCATCGAATTGATCATCGATTTCAGGTCCAGAACTTTACTAGAAAACCATTAGGGTCTAACGCAGATAATATAGTGATTTTCATTTGATGAATACTGAAACATCGAATTAACTACTTAACAGTTAGTAAAACGGTAGAGTTCTCAATGTTGCTAATCTGAAACAAGATTGAATGTTACATGTAAAGGCTCCTACTCGCTGTCAAAATATTGAAGTTTGGAGACCATCTGAACTTGTTAATTCTACACATAACAAATAGAAAACATGAGATTTCATAGTTAAAAATTCACCTGTACATTTCTGAGATATTGCTACAACCAGTACAATCTAATCAAATTTCATGTAACTGATCATAAATCTTCATCTCCATCTGAACGTTGTAAAGAAGGCCGTTTCAGTTTTTGGAAAATATCATCTAGTGAGTCAGAAGAATCATCAAACCGAAGCAACGGAACGCTCTTTTTGGGTTGCATGTTTGACTTCAAATTATAAAACCCTAATTTCAATGATGACCATGTAGAAGATATTTTGGATGATGATGATGATCCTGCAGTGGTACTGGTACCGGTACTGGACGAAGAGTTTTCAGAATCAAGTAAAGGAAGTTTCACAGAGGCGATGTTTGTATTCGAAACTTGTCTTTTTTGTTCTCTAATGGCAGCATACTTGCTACTTATTGCTTCCCTGGTCCCACTATATCTACGAGCCTCTGAACTTTGCTTGCTACTTTCATTTAATAAGCTGCTCCTTGGTTTCTGAAAAGTATGTTACAAGCGTCAACGCTGATAGGGAAATGGAAATAAAGATATACAAAGTTGAACATACTTTGTTGCATACTTATTATCATTTGACCATTTAACAACAATCTATGGATTTCATCATTTTGCATAGATATAACTAAAACTCTAGCTAGAATTGTGCACAAGAAAACAGATCAGTCACTAGGTGTCAAAATGGGCAGACGGGTTCGGTAAAATATCAGGACAAGTCATGTCCAAACACTGAGAAGAATTACTTACTGTGCTACTATTTCCCGACTCTACGTCCATGTTTGTATTATCAAAATTTCTTGCCAATAGAACAACTTCCTCGCCAATATTGTGCCCTTGTTGAAGCCAAGCTCGTTCTATGTCAGCAAGCATAAATAAACGTTATACAGTTAACCTAGACTGTTTTACCTAAATAATAATAACAAAATTCAGAAGTCAATATTACCTTTTTGTATGATAATTAATCCTAATGGATCAACACCTTCAAGATCATCGGCTTCATCTTGGAATGCAATCCGTTTCCAATTTCCAAATATATTAAATATCCTGTGAAAGAAACCGCTTGCAACTAGGATAGTATATATAACCATAATAAGTGGATAAATTTTGTTGAATCCTTTGCCAAAGAACGGGACAGCATTATCGATGTTTCCCATTCGCTGCATCAAATCGATAATACAAGACAACATAAGTAAAGCATATACATATAAGGTATAAATGTATAAAGTTTCTTAAACAATTCCACAAGTACGCACCTTCTCAAAAATAGTCTTCTTATCCCCATTAAGGCTAATTAGATTAAGAAAATTAAACGAAACTGGAGGTGCATAGCGTGCAACCATCCTGAAGCGAAGTGTAATAATTACTTCCATTAAAGATCAAGTTATTAGAATTAGAATTATTGTTATATATATATATACACAAAACAGAAGAAACAAAAGCTTACGAGCATATCATAAGCAAGCTTACAGAGCTTGTGTGTCTTGGTGTAAATGAATAAAACGTCAGCATACCAATTTTGAATAATGAGTAGTATGTGCAAATACACATGTACAAAAGTGGAACAAATGCAATAACCTACATTTCAGATAGTTTCCAGTTAGAACCAAATGCCACCAACTCCAAGTATTACATGCAACAAAGTGTATGTCATGATGACATCTAAGTTGTTCACTAAGAAAAACATAGAAACAGAAATAACAATACAGCAGCACACGGAATTACTCGGCGATTGCAACTCAGGGAGAACTCGGTCAAACTTGGTCAAAATCGGTCAAAGTCAGCCAAAATTCGGGATTACTCGGCCAAAACTAGGTCAAAGTTGGTCAAAACTCAGTCAAAACCGGTCATAGTCAAAGTTGGTCAACATCAGAGTACTCCCCGAGTTGCCAAGTACTCTCTAAAAAGTCCAGAACGAGTGGCTCCCCGAGTAGCGATTTTTGCAACCTTGCAATACAACATGGAAAAATTTTATACAAATATAAAAAAAATAAAAAATCGTTAACTGACATTTACCTGCACAAGGATTTCTTCATTTCCTACCGAGTTTATTAAAATGGAGAAAAGAGATAAATCAACACCACTTGGCAAGAGAGTTGCCTCAGCCAAAAGAATAGCTGCTGACATGCAACCAAGAAGAATGGCAAAGAGCTTTTGGAGTTGCCTCCACACAAAGCATCGCCATATTAATTCTACAAGAAGCAATAATGATATTTTCAACAAGAGCATAAGTTACCTTACAAACAAGTTTTGTATAAACATTTAGGTTATTAGACCATATAAAATACCTAATGTATCAAGATAGTTTCCAAATGTGCCACTCCTTTCAGGTCTGAAGCTTGAAACAAACTTCCTGTAACAAACTAAAAACTATCACCAACAATTTTACATTCATAATGATATAACAAGAAATAGAAGTGAACATACAAAAAGTAAATGTAATAAAAATAGAAAATATTAGTAAGGTCAATTTCTTTTTCTTACCAAATAAAAATGCAAGCAACAAAAAGAATAGGATTTATACTTAACAGGAGGAGCAGTGATGTTATCTTAAAGACGTCTAACATTCTTACTATTACGTTCGTCTAATTTTTTTATTTATATTTTAATAACCGACGTTTCTTGCCTAACTCTACTTACCCTAATATAATTAGAATCCATTCGAATACTGGATAATATTTACTATATTTTATAGTCATCTGTTCATTCCAAGAAAGCAGATTGCCTTTGGTATTTTATTTCAAAGATTTACAATCCAGAATTACATAAACTGGGAAAAGAAAAGATAGTGTATATTTCAAAACGTACCACCCAGTCTCGTTGTATCGTTCATAATTCTTTATTGTGTCTTCTAACTTGAGGGCTTCCATGACATACGTCAGATACTGGCTGCAAAGAACAGAAAAAGCAAGTACTTCGTAATTACATCAAGTGCCATTTTTAACGTTAAGCACCTGAATTTTGCATCATAGCTGGCATTTGTTTCTTGATAAAATAATAGCTGATGCATAAGACATACATAAAATTCAACAAAATAGCCAAAGTTTTATACAATGGATGGCAAAAAAACTTTATGCAACATTCAATGACATAGGTCTACTAGCCTTCATTCCAATGTAATAGGGGTAGATGTGCATGACACTAAATATCAAACAAATAATAGGATCTGACAAAAAAAATAAAAAAAAAATAAAAAAAAAAAAACACAAACAGTGATTAACTGAAAACTTATAACATAATCACTTCACTTTTATTTCATCTATACTTCGTATGACCTCAAATTGACAAAGATATCTTTACACAAAGAGGACCATCACATGTATCATATTATACAACTTTGAAGCAAATAGATCTTTTTGCATATTAGAATCTGTAGTTATGTGTCACATAATTAACAAATCACTTTTAGAATCTTATTGAACTATGGAGTGGCAGAAGTATAGGTAAACTTGTTAGTGGTATTGGTAGGCCTATGTTGATGGACAAAGTTACTTCAGAGAGATGTTTGAGTAAAAGTGGAAGACTAGGGTTTGCTAGAGTTTTGACTGAAGTAAATGCAAATGATGACCTTCCTAGCTTTGTCGAATTTTCCTATCCTGTGATTGGTTCTTTTCCAGCCAAAGTGGGTAAACTTGAGGTGACCTATCAATGGAAACCGCCTTCATGCACTCATTGCAAAGTGTTTGGCCACTCTTTTAATACTTGTAAAATTAGGCCTAAAACAGAAGATGAAGTATCGGCACAAGTGTTAAAAGACGCTTTGAAAATCAACAATGATGGTGAAACAGTTGATTTAAATAACCAGTGTGTTGAGGACGGCTTTAAAGCTGTTGGTAAGAAAGGAAGGGTTTTTCAGAAGTTGAATTTTGATAATAATAAAAGTCAAAGGCAGTCAACCGAAGCAAAAGGTATCAAGCAAAATGCAGTTAAGAATAATTATGGTATTAAAGACAATATTGATGTGGAGGAAACAGATTGGAATGTGGAGTCCCAGAAAAGTCAAAATCATAATGTTTTGAGGAAAGGAGATAAAGGGAAGGGCATTGATGGTGAAGGTAATAATAAGACATATTCTAAAGATAGAATTGAAACAAACAATCCTTTTTATGTATTAGTAGATGATGAGGGTAATACTGATGGTAATACTGATGAGATTATAATTGAAGAATCTATAAATGATAAATTTGATGATAGGTGGAACTTACGGAATTCAGAAAAAAAGAAACTAAAAAGTTATTTGGATAAACATAATCCTCCAGGAAAAGAAGTAATCGATCAATGGCAACCACACGAGTTCAAGTATTTTAGGACTCAATGGATTGCTGCTGGATTTGGTAACTTTGATAAAGATGGCATGGTTATTGGCGATTGATGTTAAGTTTGATAATAATGCTCCGAAATTAGGGTATTCATCTTGTTAGTTTCTTACTTTATGTCTAGTATAGGTCCTCGAGTTTCACTCAAATTAGTGTTACTCGTATCCGGTTCAATCTTGTTACTTGTATTGTAATCCTCTTTGTATCATTTCCTTATCAATAAAATTAGCTTGCTTTTCAAAAAAAAAAAAAACTACCTCCTCTTGTATTATTATGTGAAGTCCTCATAAAGTATACATATAGAAAACAAACATATATTCATTATACTTGTGTCTAAATATATGCCTTACAAAAGGACCATGTAGGCTAATCTAAACATAATGGTAATTTTAATTACTATGCACAGTTATAAACTTTGATAATCTAGCATTTTTCGCAACATATACTTGAGACAGATAGATTCCTAAGTCATTATTCAACTTTTCATTAATTGAGAGTTTCCAGATGACACTCCGAACTAGCTTCAGCGAAATCAAGCTAACTATATCATATATTATAGGTAAAAGCACATTCAATAAAAAAGGAAAGCCATACTAAATGCAACAGATGCACAATAAAGACACATTGTATAAGGGGATGCTCCAAATGGGGTAACGTTAATGGCCTAGTCATCATACACCTAGATGCCATGTCATATTTTCCAAATTAACAATCTATCTATACTTCTTAGAAATGAAAAACCAACAGCATGTCGTAAAAACTTCTGACATTCTCTACACCTACAACTTACAAGCAGAAGTAAACAAACTGTCACATCAAACTTAAAGTTTAAATAAGTGGAGATCTATGATCGTTATGCAGTTAGAATAATGCTAGTAACTGCTAAACAGTTACATCAAGCAGAAGACTGAAATTATGAATTCACAAAAAAAAACTATGTAGCAAAGTTGCAATTAGCATAGTTCAATATTGACGTATACCTTTTATATCTGTAATATTCCTCACGAGCTACCTTTAATTGGCGTCTCAATGTCGCCATAGATTTTTCATCTGTATCATAATCCATATCATTTTCCCCTAAACGGCCTCCTTGTGGCTTGAAGTATGGATCTTCATGCAACTTCAAGAAAAGAGTAGCAATCATGTAACAAATTACATTCTCCAAATGATGTCAGTTATAAAAGAAGCAAACATACCATTTGATTTATCATATCGTCAATAATATTCATGTATGGCCTAAATGGGTCCCTTCTGGACATTTGTTTAGATGTTGTCTGAACCACCTGATATATGTTAAAGCTTCAATGACCAGAAAACATAAGGTAAAATGGTAAAGAAGAAAAAAAAAGGTCTACCAGTACTTACAACTATGGCATTTGATAAGTGTTGATGAGCCTCATCGAGCTTCACAGCCATTTTTGCGATTTTATGGGAAAGAACCTTTTGGCGAGTGGTCCAGTCAGCGTTCTTCCAAATGGTTTTTGGAATCTCACTCAAGCCAAAACCAAGAAGAAATACACCAGTAACAAGTCCAAAAGTATTAGAGCATGCCATGGCTAGACCCAGTACACCTCCACTCCTATATGAGGAACAAAACAGATATAAACACGCATTGCTCATATATCAGGTGGACTTGCCTATTAAAAAGTTTGATAAAAAGATAAAGAGTGATACATATATAGAACGCTAATAATGAGTTTGATTGTGAATGTTGATGAACTTGTATTACTTTAGGGTACTATTCTTCTCAAAATTAAGTTACTTGCAGTCATCAGAATAATGATGCAGTTCATGACCACTATGTGACATAAAATAGGTAATCAATAGCGTAGAAAGATTTACATCTAAAGAAACAAACCAATCTTTTCGCATCATTATGAGCAAGATAAGCCCAACGAGCCCAATAAATCCCAAGATTAGATAGAAGACTAAATTCACATGGATGCTAGTCTTCAGTCTCTCTTTCAAAGTAAAATCTCCAGCATCTTCAAACCCCTGAATCAAGGGCACTACTAACCTGATCAAAAATTAAATATGTAAGAAACATCATTATCTAAACATATTTATCCATGACCAAGCAGATATATAAAATATTTACCGAAATTTACATATATAGATGGAGTAAATCAAAACAAGATACAGTCTGACCGTACCAAGTAAGAAAGAACGTACTCCAATATGACCAACTCCAAAAGAAAGAGATACCTCCATTGTCATGACCGATAATTGTCTGTGCACATATAACAAAACCAAAAAACTTCTATTCATAAGAAAAAAATGGAGGTCAAGTGAATGTTGCTAGCAATTCAGTAAGACTTACTGATGTTCATTGAATCTTGTAGGTCATTAGTTGATGTTAATGTCGTAAGCTAACCATCATTTGTAAACTCGGATTAATAGTTTATTAGAGAGTAATATTTTTTTTCGAAGGGATCACCAAAGGAGACTTAACCACCCACGCGTTCATCTCCCACAGTTGCATAACCCGTCACCAACTGCTACCCAGGAGGAAACCCGGCCCAATCCGAGGACATGGGCGGTAAAATCTCCCTCCCCACTCCCCCGCAACGCGATGTGCGGAAGGCACCTTTGGGTGGAATTCAAGGGTAAAAGGACAACCTTGTGTGCAATGTTGCACCCCACGGGAGTCGAACTCCTGACCTCTCGCTAAGAGAGTCAGGCCACTACGACATGAGAGAGTAATATTATTACTATATTTTTTTTTTTACATTCAACACCTGTTTACTTGATCATCTTCAAAATATACACCAAAAACTCGTGTTTCAACTTCGTTTCATGCTAATTAATAACGCATACACATAATTATCTCTCATTTACTTAATGATGATAATATATGGATTCTATCTACTTGTATTATTATCATAATACGGAAATCAATCAATCGAAAAATGGAATTAAAGAGATAATAATAGTAATTTACGGAAGAAATGTCAGCAGGAACAAGAATAATGATGGAGATTGAGCAGAACCAGGTGTAACCGACGGTGAACAATACATAGCGACTAACATCAGGTCCAGCAAAGTATTTGAGTGTTACCACAACCATGCCTAGGGTTAACGGAAACGAAATCAGATAGAATAACCACATAATTATCAACAATTGATCAATTGATGATGATGACGATGATGATGATGATGATCTCTGATCGACTTCCGTGGGAACTATCGATGGTTGTGGAGACGTAATTTTATTGTGCCAGACCTGTTAACTACGGTGTTTGGCGACGTTGGAGTGTTAACGGGGTTTACTATTTTTTTCCCCATAAAAAATATTAAACACAAATAGGGGTTTCGTTCGGTAGGTTTATAGTTTACGTAGTTTATTCGGTTTGGTTTATTTTGTTTTCAACAATATTTTTGAGAACTAATAACCGAATCAAGTTTAACAAAACCAAACCAAACCAAACCAATCCAATCAAATAAGATATCGGTTTACATGGTTTGGTTTCGGTTTAACCAATTTAAAACTCATTGATAAAAAGGTTTGTAGTTTTATATCTTTTGAGAAAAACAAACACATTAATTTACATAAAAGGCTAAGATCCACATTGTAGTTTTAGGATTGAATTGCGTTTGATGTCATCTACAAAATAAACAAGGTTCTTTTAGTATCAAGTTTAAATAAACTTGTATCATATTACGCCGTATTTCATATTAAAAATAATACTATTTCGTATACACCTCGCATAACATCAAGTTTTAATACTTTTATAAAAAGTACGATAATTAAAATGACGATAAGATATAAAATAAAGGAATTATGCTTATTTAAACTTCCATAATCATGATGTTTGACGTGTTGATTTTAATTTATTACCGTGGGTTAATTGTCCTTTGTCCTGAATTATTCGATATGTCCATATGGTTTTGTCCATAATAGTCCATCAGTCATAAATATAAAGTGCGAGAGTCTTCGTCAAATTATCCTTATACCCGAAGTCAAATATTCCAACTAATTGGGGATTCAAACTGTAACAAGGTCTTAATACTTTGTTTAATGAATACACCAGGTTATCGACTGCGTGTAATCCAAGGTTTTATTACTTTGTTAACAATTACACCAATTACCCTTGTATGTAATTCACCCCTATTTCACCAAGTCTATTGATTATTAATCCATCCCCGTGTCCGGTCAAATGAATAATTATTGGTATTTATAGATATCCCGCCCACCGTACCCAGTCAAGCGTATGTGGTTATATATAAATACGTCAAATTATAAGTCTATATATTAAATTAACGAGGTATCATTTAGTTAATATAAAGCCCATTAATAGCCCATAGTCTAATTTTCACAAGTGTCGTTCTTTTATCCAAACCCCAATTATGGTACAAAGCCCAATAACCTCGTCTTTAATATTTAGCCAAACATTACGATTACTTCGGTTTAAATAAGCATAATAATAACTTAGCTACGAGACATTAATTTAAAAAGATTGAACATAACTTACAATGATTAATAATAGCGTAGCGTTACACATGAAATGTCCCGTTCATATTGATTATAAACGTTCCATATTAATTGATTTCGTCGCGAGGTTTTGACCTCTATATGAGACGTTTTTCAAAGACTGCATTCATTTTTAAAACAACCATAACCTTTATTTTATAGATAAAGGTTTAAAAAGCATTACGTAGATTATCAAATAATGATAATCTAAAATATACCGTTTACACACGACCATTACATAATGGTTTACAATAAGAATATATTACATCAAAAGTAAGTTTCTTGAATGCAGTTTTTACATAATATCATACAAGCATGGACTCCAAATCTTGTCCTTATTTTAGTATGCAACAGCGGAAGCTCTTAATAATCACCTGAGAATAAACATGCTTAAAACGTCAAAAAAAATGTTGGTGAGTTATAGGTTTAACCTATATATTATCAAATCATATTAATAGACCACAAGATTTCATATTTCAATATACATCCCATACATAGAGATAAAATTCATTCATATGGTGAACACCTGGTAACCGACATTAACAAGATGCATATAAGAATATCCCCTATCATTCCGAGAAATCCTTCGGACATGATAAAAACGAATTCGAAGTGCTAAAGCATCCGGTACTTTGGATGGGGTTCGTTAGGCCCAATAGATCTATCTTTAGGATTCGCGTCAATTAGTAGATCGGTTTACCAATTCTTAGGTTACCAAGCAAAAGGGGCATATTCGGCTTCGATCATTCACCCATATAATGTAGTTTCATTTACTTGTCTCTATTTCGTAAAACATTTATAAAACTACATGTATTCTCATCCCAAAATATTAGATTTTAAAAGTGGGACTATAACTCACTTTCACATATTTTTACTTCGTCGGGAAGTAAGACTTGGTCACTGGTCGATTCACGAACCTATAACAAATATGTACATATATATCAAAGTATGTTCAAAATATATTTACAACATTTTTAATACGTTTTACTGTTTTAAATTTATTAAGTCAGATGTCCTCGTTAGTAACCTATAACTAGTTGTCCACAGTTAGATGTACAGAAATAAATCGATATATATTATCTTGAATCAATCCACGACCCAGTGTATACACGTCTCAGGCTAGATCACAACTCAAAGTATATATATTTTTGGAATCAACTTCAACCATGTATAGCTAACTCCAACATTACTGCATATAGAGTGTCTATGGTTGTTCCAAATAATATATATACATGGGTCGATATGATATGTCAAAACATTTGCATACGAGTCTATGGTATCTCAAGATTACATAATATATTAGAATACATGTATAATACAATATAAGTTAGCTAGGATATGATTTGTATAGAATTGTTACAATATTTTCCGTAGCTACAACAATCAAAAAATATCCAATCTTGTTTTACCCATAACTTCTTCGTTTTAAATCCGATTTGAGTGAATCAAATTGCTATGGTTTCATATTGAACTCTATTTTATGAATCTAAACTTAAAAAGTATAGGTTTATAGTCGGAAATATAAGTTACGAGTCATTTTTGTAAAGGTAGTCATTTCAGTCGAAAGAACGACGTCTAGATGACCATTTTGGAAAACATACTTCCACTTTGAGTTTAACCATGATTTTTGGATATAGTTTCATGTTCATAAGAGAAATCATTTTTCCAGAAGAACAACTTTTAAATCAAAGTTTATCATAGTTTTTAATTAACTAACCCAAAACAGCCCGTGGTGTTACTACGACGGCGTATATCCGGTTTTACGGTGTTTTTCGTGTTTTTTGGTTTTAAATCATTAAGTTAGCATATCATATAGATATAGAATATGTGTTTAGTTGATTTTAAAAGTCAATTTAGAATGATTAACTTTTGTTTGTGAACAAGTTTAGAATTAACTAAACTATGTTCTAGTGATTACATGTTCAAATCTTCGAATAAGATAGTTTTATATGTATGAATCGAATGATATTATGAACATCATTACTACCTCAAGTTTAGTAGGTAAACCTACTGAAAGTTACAAGAAATGATCTAGCTTCAAAGGATCTTGGATGGCTTGAAAGTTCTTGAAGTAGAATCATGACACGAAAACAAGTTCAAGTAAGATTATCACTCGAATTAAGATAGTTATAGTTATAGGAATTGAATCAAATTTTGTATATGAGTATTACCTTGATTTAGAATGATATCTTACTGTAAAAAATAAGGATTTCTTGAGATTGGATGATCACTTTACAAGATTGGAAGTGAGCTAGTAAACTTGGAAGTATTCTTGATTTTATGAAACTAGAACTTGTAGAATTTATGAAGAGCACTTAGAACTTGAAGATGAAACTTGAGAGAGATCAATTAGATGAAGAAAATTGAAGAATGAAAGTGTTTGTAGGTGTTTTTGGTCGTTGGTATATGGATTAGATATAAATGATATGTAATTTTGTTTTCATGTAAATAAGTCATGAATGATTACTAATATTTTTGTAATTTTATGAGATATTTCATGCTAGTTGCCAAATGATGGTTCTCACATATGTTAGGTGACTCACATGGGCTGCTAAGAGTTGATCATTGGAGGGTATATACCAATAGTACATATATTTAGAAGCTGTGTATTGTACGAGTACGAATACGGGTGCATACGAGTAGAATTGTTGATGAAACTGAACGAGGATGTAATTGTAAGCATTTTTGTTAAGTAGAAGTATTTTGATAAGTGTCTTGAAGTCTTTCAAAAGTGTATGAATACATATTAAAACACTACATGTATATACATTTTAACTGAGTCGTTAAGTCATCGTTAGTCGTTACATGTAAATGTTGTTTTGAAACCTTTAGGTTAACGATCTTGTTAAATGTTGTTAACCCATTGTTTATTATATCTAAAGAGATGTTAAATTATTACATTATCATGATATTATGATATATTAATATATCTTAGTATGATATATATACAGTTAAATGTTGTTACAACGATAATCGTTACATATATGTCTCGTTTCGAAATTCTTAAGTTAGTAGTCTTGTTTTACATATGTAGTTCATTATTAATATACATAATGACATGTTTAATTATCATTTATCATGATTAAATATAGTGTAACAATATCTTAATATGATTCATATGTAATTAGTAAGGCGTTGTTATAACGATAATCGTTATATATATCGTTTCAAGTTTCTTAATTTAATAAACACAATTTTATGTATATAACTCATTGTTAAAATACCTAATGAGATACTTACTTATCATAATATCATGTTAACTATATATATAATATGTCATCATATAGTTTTTACAAGTTTTAACGATCGTGAATCACCGGTCAACTTGGGTGGGCAATTATCTATATGAAATCTATTTCAATTAATCAAGTCTTAACAAGTTTGATTGTTTAACATGTTGGAAACACTTAATCATGTAAATAACAATTTTATTTAATATATATAAACATGGAAAAGTTCGGGTCACTACAACACGGACAGAATTTTGACTTACACATTTACAACATTCGCCACTATAACCTTATTATTAAACTTTAATATTAAAATTATAATTAAAATTTAAAATATAAATATATTTGAGAGTAAGAGAGATTGAAAAATTATGAGTAAAAATTCGGCCAGAACTCGTTGTATTTAAAGAATGTGGCCTGCTACAGTAACTCATGCGGTCGCATGAGTTTTGTCTTCTGGCCATGCAATCGCATGGCCGTCATTTCCTGGTCACATACTTTTTGGCTCCTAGCTTGTCGACATATTTATTTAATATATATAATATATATATAATTTTACATATTATATTATATTCATGTGCATAGTTGATTTGTAATTTTAGCTCCGTTGCGTCGCGCGTTGATAGTTGACTCTGGTCCCGGTTCCGAATTTTCGAACGTCCTTGCGTACAATTTAATATCTTGTACTTTGCGTTTTGCGGCTCGTACTCTTGTAACTTTTAGACGTTTCTCATCAATAATTTGAACCTCGTGATTTGTACTTTGTACTTTTTAGCTTTTTGGTCGTTTGCGTCTTCAAATCGTCGAATCTGTCTTTTGTCTTCACCTTTAAATATTTAAACGAATATCTCTTGTAAATAGAACAATTGCAACTAAAAGCTTGTCTTTCTTGAGGGATAATACTATGAAATATATGTTCGTTTTTAGCATTATCAATCTTTAATAATTATCCTTTTATAAATTAACTACTCATGTTTTAAAAAACTTATAAAACTATTAATTTACATAAAAGGCTAAGATCCACATTGTGCTTCTACCATCACATCAGTTGATCTGCTTGCAATGGTGGATTCAATCGGTAGGCGGCGGGCGCCAATTGCATTACATGTGCAACTCTTAGATCTTTATGGGACTCACGACATTTTGTGTCTAACACTAGTGTCATGCTGGCATGTTTAGTCCCATCCTTGCCTCGGGTCGCGGTCTCACCTCTCAACTCGATTAAGTCATCCAATTGTGAAACGTGTAAAACTTAATCTAGGTCTTACGCATAGATAATGATCACCTCACTGTTATAATTTAACTAGGTCTCACGCATAGTCAAAAAATAACGGCAAGTGTTTCATACGAATTGGACGGCATGACTTAAAATTTGACGGGTATATTATACAATTTTAATAATTTATAGAAAAATTGTGTTACGAATATTACATGCATAATATTCGCCTCACAAGTTAAAAATGTTTTTTTAACTTGATTTTAATTATCTTTTGATTTTAGTTGTCACATGGCAAATTATACACAATCACATAACATATAAAATGCAACCAAACATAATAAAACATAATAAGTATGTGCATAGCCTCAACTGATGAAAATCCTATGCTTGGTCTCACGAGCCATTATGAGAATCAAGTGGTCAACTAGAGGGACAGTCACAAAAGTAAACCCTAGAAACTCCCACTTGCGTCAAGATCCCATGATGACCAAATGAGCTCTTTCACAGCATCTCTCACAGCTTTTGTCCAGCGACTTTACTGCAAGTGTGTCTTGATGGCCAAATTCCGTTCACTTCAAGTCTTTAATCCCATCATGGAGGTTGCATTTAATTATAAAATAAAATACAACTAATCTAGAATTGTAAATTACATAAATGGCTCAAAACGGCCTCCCAAAATAAAAGATTAAATTACATCAATAAATGGCCACAAAACAATGGCATCCATACAACCACAAACATTTAAGATCACAACACATACACACGGTCTAGGTTTTCATCGGCTATGCACAATTAAATCATCACAATAATAACATGATCATGACAATAAGTATGGCTTGCTCCATGGCACAAGATGCATGTCTTGGCCATGAATAAAAAAAATAAAGAATGTAAATTTATACACAAGTCATTAACAAAACAATCACGCATGAATATTATTAACCGTATAAAAACATAACCTGGCTCTGATACCACTGTTGGTGATTTAGGGTTTTAAGAAAATGATTTTCTAATTAATTATTATCATGTACCATCATAAAATACTAATAACAATTTAAGCGGAAGCGTATTAATTAAATTAATAATAAATCACCAAAACGGATCCATATGATTTATGCGGTTAAATAAATAAATAACAAGTTTAAAGATTATATCTTTTGTAGCGACCCGACAAAATCGTCATTGACGGCGCCGTCTACTTAGGTCCTGTTACGTGGTCATAAGTCTTTAAAACAACGTTTGACCAAAAATATGTCGCATTCATTTCAATTATAAAGATGTTTTAAAGTTTACAAAGTAGTTCGACGACCAAACATGTTACAACGTTTTAAGTACAATTGAAACCTATGCGACACAAATTAAGTTAAGTCAAAAGACGCTCCACGTATGCATGTATACTCGACATCCAAGTAAGTATCAAAAATAATGTGCGAAAGCATGTATCACCTAGCGTTCAAGGACCTGAAAAAACATATAGAAAACTGTCAACGAAAAACTTTGGTGAAATCCTAGGTGTATTAGTAACGTTGTTTTTGAACCACAAGATTTAATATAGTTGATTATCCAAATCGTTTGTATTCCAAAAGCATGCTCGCGAGCACCCAATTATCAAGACTTAACTGTATTGTACCCTGTTACGTAGTGTTAGAACATACATTATACTCGAAAATATATTTCATTCGCTAACGGTAGCGAACCGTTCGAATGAGGGCTCGTCAAGCCCAATGTGATCACATAACATAAGTTCACGTTTACACCCTGCAAGTGTAACTAATGATAATTGAATTGAGGCTTTTGTTCTAACTCATTGTGGAATGTTTGTTTTCGTACTTGTGTTCAAAGCATAAAAGTATGATACGTATATGTTTCTCATCCCATAGTTTAAAAGTAAAAGTTGTTGAAAAGGTAGGACTATAATCTCACCTTGGTTGCACGAATAGTAAATTGTACTTCACAAAGTAACGTGTGCAAGAACGAATGCTAGTCTTGACCTAAACAAATATGTTCGTATCAATATAGGTAAACGCGGTTGGTCAAAGTGTTCAATTAGTCCTATGGCTCATTACGACTCGATTATAAAGCATGTAAATCAAGTTGTCAAGTTTCATGCAAGAATCAAGTATGCAAGAAGATTAGAACGGTTTAAACAAGTATTGGTTAAGTTTGGACAAAAGTCAACTTTGGTCAAGTCAAAGTCAACGAAAAAGTCAACACCCTCGGGTCGGGTCTCGAACTATTTTTTTGAGGTTTTTAATCATATATAAGCATGTTAGAACAAGTTACATGTGAATCGGAGGTACGTAGCATAGCAAACATTTTTCGTAAAAGTGTCATGGTGAACAGCCGCTGAACACGGCTTATGTTGCGCCGCGACATGGGATGGTCGCGCAGCGGCAATCAACTGGAGCTGGTGCCTGGCTCGTTTCAAAAATCTAAGTCCCAAACCAAATTTCATTCAAACACATTTAACGAACCGTAAACATTCAAGGCACGTATCTTATATCGTTGGAAAGGTAATTTGACGAGGAACACAACTAAACACATTTTATCAATCAAAATTATCATTTGCAATAATCGAATTTCCAAATTGAATGATCAATCAATGCCCATCATTAATGCTTCAAATTCATAAATGCACATTTATGATTCGGGAATTAAATGCACACCTATGATACGCCGTTTCGTAGGTAATTATGCATACAATACAACTAAACACTTACAAACCACATTGCAAAGAATTCAATGCATCAAAAATCCATTTTACTTCTATCAAACCCTAACTCAAAATCATAAATTTAGCAATTATGTTTATGGAGTCTTTCTAAGTCAACCTACACATCAAATTGAAGCTAGTGATGCTAGTAACACATATAATACATGCACTTTTAACATCTAACAACATTTAGGCAAACAAATCACAAGATCAAACACACCAAATTTCAAATTCATGCTAGTTACTTAAAATAACATGATCGAGCATATAAATCACATATTCATGTTAGACTTGAGCCATAGACACTAATTAATACTTTTATAAGTTAAAAACATCAAGAACACAAAATCTAATATTTTTAGAAAGTTACCCAAATGTAATGAAGTTGGTATGGAATCGAAGAGGAAGTTGCAAGGATTCCAAATATGTAATTTGTTTTGATGAACACTTGCTAGATCGAAAATGGATGATGATTCTTTGAATTTGGTGTTGAGAGAAAAAGGTGGAAGTATTAGAAAGTGGGAGGTGATGAATGAGTGGAGGAGGTGAAGTTGACCCTTTGACCTAGTCAAATCTTTGGACATTTGGCAAGTTTAGTCCCTCAAGTTTAGAAGCGGGTGCGTGAATTACCTAAACGAGATATTTTAAAATGCGTATTAACGGAAGATGTTATAATTATATAACGGACTTTAAAATAGTATAACGGAAGGTAAACGAAAAAATGCGGGATGTTACATCTTTCTTGTAGAACCGGATTGATGGAAGAGAAACTAACAATCAAAAGTATGATTGCCGCTAGGGTAGTCCACACTACACTTCGAACAACGTTAAACGGATGTGCTACTCCCGTCAAGTAATAATAAATAATCACAATGATTATTTATACAATGAATCATAAAGAACAATAGATTTTATAGTTTTGTTTTATGCGTAGACAAAAACTAAAATGGAATTCGTACTATATGTGTTTTCGTCGAAACAAATAATTCGTAAGGGTTTTTAATTAGCCAACTAATACCAGCACCAACTAATACCACCAACCACTATAAACCACAAACCACCACCGTCGCCACCACCCACCGTCACCTATCACCACAACAAACCACCACCACCAACCATCATCATGTGATGACCCGGAGATTTCTGACCAAATTTAAACTTAATCTTTATATGATTTCGACACGATAAACAAAGTCTGTAATATTGAGTCTCAAGGTTTTTGAACTATTTTCATGAATTCATGTAACCTTCGACTGCTCTCGACGATTCACGAACCACTAATTGTAAATAGATGCATATATATTTAAATATATTAATATATAATAATAATAAATTGAAATATAATTGAAATATCATATGATTTAGTTATTAGAATTTTTATGTAAAATAAAATAAAATATGATATTATAATAATTATTATATAAAATATATATACATATATAATTGAAGAATATGATATATATATATATATATATATATATATATATATATATGTGTGTGTGTGTGTGTGTGTGTGTGTGTGATTTTGAATTTATTTAGTGAACGACTGTAGCACTCATTTATCATTCGATCGATATCAAACAAGTCAGAAATAAATGTTATAGTAATATTATTATTATTTTCAATATTAATATCAAAATTAGTGTTATCAATATAACATACAAAAATGAAACTTGATATATATAAATTGTTATAATATTATTACTAATAATATTATTATCATTTAAATAATTATTATAGTTAGTATAGTATTACGATTATTATCATTAATTGTTATCATTCTTATTATTATTAAATATCATCATTATTAGTATTATTTCGGTATTATTATTATTATTATAAACATTATGAATTTTATTATTATTATTATATATAGCGTATAGATATGAAATTTAATATGAATAAATTGTTATATTATTATTATTATTTTCACTAATATTATTTTTGTAAATTATTATTAATATTATTACCCCTATTATTAATATTATTATTGTTATTATTTATACTTAGATTATCATTAATATAATTTTTAAATATTAATAATAATTATATAAACTTGATTAAAGGTACAAATCAATTTCACTCACTATCAAACTGTACTAAATTGATGCTCCTGTATCTGATTTGGTTACAAAAGGAATCCAATTGCAGAAACATACAAATTCGGTTAGCAATTGCTGTCGTTCCTTTATTATTTTTTTTTACGTACGACTGAAAACTTATCTTTTAATCAATCAAATTTAGGTTACAAATCAGTAGTTCCAATTTCCTTTCATTATCATTATCAAGTACCAATCACAAACACCCTCAAAGCTTTTATATAAAAAAAACGAATTTAAGAAGAACATGTTCGGTTCCTGCTCTGTCCACATCCATTTTTTTTTAAGAAAACACGAATTAAAACTTATTTCAAATTGTGTTAATGCAGTTCAGTTGGAAATCATGTGTTCAAACTATCTGGGAAGTTTCAAACCTCAATTTTTCTTAACGATTTCAAATTTAGGAGTCAAAGTTAAAAATCAAAAAGTCAACGTAATTGTTCATCATTAAATTCGGGTTTGTTTCAATGTTTTAAGTTTAATTGATGCTTCAGATAGTTTCTAATTAACATTTAGAATCTTTTTCATGTTGTGATCGTGTCCTGAAACATCCTTAAAATTCGAATGTGATTTGAAGTTCTAAAGCGTAGTTTTTAGTATCTGTTTTATATTTTTTTTTCTTCTGTAAATCCTTTCGGTTTTAAATCAAAAACTCAATCCTTTAAATCATTCATGGTTAATTAAAAATCCTAAAACAATCATTTAATTCAACTATTAAGATCAATTGGGTTGTTTATGAATATGGAGTTCTTTTATTATTTTTTTTCGTAACAGCAGGATTTTTTCTTTTATTTTTAATTTTTTTTCTTTTCGATTATGTAAATTAAATTACAATCAACGATTAGTTAAATGTTAAATGAAGAAGTTAAAATATGTTTGGATAATTGATTTTCGTTGATGGGTGAACTCTGGTCAAATTAATTTAGAGAAGAAGGAGAAAAAGAGAAACAGAATCATAACGAGTTATATACTTATGAGTTGAAATAATAATCAGAAAGGCAGAATGGTGTAGACGGTTTAGAGAGTGTGCGGTTGAGCGAGAGGTCACGGGTTCGAGTCTCGTATGGAGCAAATCTTTTTAGAAAAAGCTGTTGGAAGGGTATACAATTTTTATTTTTTTACTTATATTATTATTATTCTTAGTAAATATTATGATTATAATTATTATTGTTGTTAATATGATTATTAATGTTATTATTATTATTGTTATTATTAATCATTGTTATTATTACTAAGTATTATATTTATTATTTGTATTGTAATTATTATTATTATCATCATAATTATAAATACTATAACCATTATTATGATTATTATTATTATTATTATTATTATTATTATTATTATTATTATTATTATTATTATTATTATTATTATTATTATTATTATTATTATTATTATTAATCTTATAAGTATTATTGAAATATTTATTATCGTTAAGGTTATCATTTAAGTGTTATTATTATAATTATCTTTAACAGTATTAATAAAAGTAATATTATTAAATTTTAGAATTTTCATTATTAATGAAATAAATGTCATTATTATTACTATGATTATGAATATTGTTATTAATATGAAAATGATACAAATTTTTATTTTATTCATTAATAATAGCATTAACATCATTTTTGTAATTATTAGTATTATTATTATTAATATTATTAATATACGTATCATTATCAACAATACCATTATTATTACTAGTATTATCATTATTAATAAAGTTATTATTATTAGTAGTAATAGTAAATCATTATTACCAAAAATTATCATTTTTAACAAATAAATAATTTGTACATAAAATATACTTATTATATATACACTAAATATAATAATATTTCATATAACCATATATCAAACATATTATCATTTTTATATAAATACTTGATAATGCTAAAAACGAACATATATTTCATAGCATTATTCCTCAAGAACGACAAGCTTTTAGTTGCAATTGTTCTATTTACAAGTGATATTCGTTTAAATAATAAAAGGTGAAGACAAAAGACAGATTCGACGATTTGAAGACGCAAACGACCAAAAAGCTCAAAAGAACAAAAGACAATCAAAAAGGTTCCAATTATTGATAAGAAACGTCTCAAAATCACAAGAGTACAAGATTCAAAACGCAAAGTACAAGATATTAAATTGTACGCGAGGACGTTCGAAAATCCGGAACCGGGACCAGAGTCAATTCTTAACGCTCGACGCAACGGACTAAAAATTACAAGTTAACTATATATATAAATATAATATAATATATAATTAATTATATTAATTATATATATATTATATATATATATTTAAAACCGTCGGCAGCAGGAAACTCCAAGGGTGTAAACTGTAAATACCTCTCCGCGACTCGCGGAGTTTTAAGGGTATTTGGCCGCGAGTCGCGGAGCCCCAAAAATCAAGTCTGGCTATAAATCAACCCGAATTCTGATCAAAATCATCATCCTTTTTCTCTTCCTCTTCAACGTAAATATATTTATATTTATAATTTATATTTTAATTTTAATTATAATTCTAATAATAAGGGTATGTTAGCGAATGTTGTAAGGGTGTAAGTCGAAATTCTGTCCGTGTAACGCTACGCTATTTTTAATCATTGTAAGTTATGTTCAACCTTTTTATATTAATGTCTTGTAGCTAAGTTATAATTATGCTTATTTAAAACGAAGTAATCATGATGTTGGGCTAATTACTAAAATTGGGTAATTGGGCTTTGTACCATAATTGGGGTTTGGACAAAAGAACGACACTTGTGGAAACTAGGCTATGGGCTATTAATGGGCTTTATATTTGTTTAACTAAATGAAAGTTTGTTAATGTTAATATAAAGATTTACAATTGGGCGTCCCTATAAATTACCACATAAACTCGATCGGACACGATGGGCGGGGTATTTATATGTACGAATAATCGTTCATTTAACCGGACACGGGAATGGATTAATAGCCACTAGAATAATTAAAACAGGGGTGAAATTACATTCAAGGGTAATTGGTGTAATTGTTAACAAAGTAGTAAAACCTTGGTTTACACGCAGTCGATAACCTGGTGTATTCATTAAACAAAGTATTAAAACCTTGTTACAATTCGAATCCCCAATTAGTTGGAATATTTATCTTCGGGTATAATAATAATTTGACAAGGACACTTGCAATTTATATTTATGACTGATGGACTGTTATGGACAAAAACCAGACGGACATATTGAATAATCCAGGACAAAGGACAATTAACCCATGGGCATAAAACTAAAATCAACACGTCAAACATCATGATTACGGAAGTTTAAATAAGCATAATTCTTTTATTTCATATTTTATTTCCTTTATTTTATATTTAATTGCACTTCTAATTATCGCATTTTTATTGTTATTTAATCGCACTTTTAATTATCGTACTTTTAATTATCGCAATTTAATTTTATCGCATTTTTATTATTCGCAATTTCATTTTCGTTATTTACTTTACGCTTTAATTTAAAGTCTTGTATTTATTTTATATTTTACATTAGGTTTTAACTGCGACTAAAGTTTTAAAATCGACAAACCGGTCATTAAACGGTAAAAACCCCCCTTTATAATAATAATATTACCTATATATATATTTGTATTTTTATAAAAATAAACTAATATAGCGTTGAGCTTTGTTTAAAGATTTCCCTGTGGAACGAACCGGACTTACTAAAAACTACACTACTGTACGATTAGGTACACTGCCTATAAGTGTTGTAGCAAGGTTTAAGTATATCCATTCTATAAATAAATAAATATCTTGTGTAAAATTGTATCGTATTTAATAGTATTTTCTGCTAAAATTTAATAGTATTTTATACCCCTCTGCTTTGACACCAAGTATTTTTGGCGCCGCTGCCGGGGAATATCTTAAAAGCCGGAAGCGCAACGCTAATATAGAAAAAAAAAAAAAATTTATCTACTTTTATTAAAAGTCGTTTTTTTTTGTAAAATTACGTTTTAAAAATTCGAAAAATATAAAAAGAAAAACAAAAATATTAGTATTTTTAGGATTTTGTTAAATATTTAAGTTTTATAAGTTTCTTTATTTTTATTTTAGTTTATAAAAATATAAGTTTTAATTTTAATATCTTTTAATTATTTAAAAAAACAGAAAACAAAATAAAAAAAAAATAAAGAAAAACGCGTAAAAAGTGAAACCTGTCAGCTCAAATTCTGAACCCCGCGACTCGCGGGGTTTTCTTCTTTATTTGCCGCGACTCGCGGAGGCCCTCTGACACACGGACAAAAACCCTAATTTCGCATTGATTACGGGTTATAATTTATTATTATTATTATTTAACTTAATTATTATTATTATTATTATTAATTTTAGTTTTATTTTTACTTTTTACTTTATATTTATGTATTTTGTTTAATTAGTTTTATTAAAATTGTAAAATTAATAGTTTAGTAAAATAAATAATATAAAATAATATTTTTATAAAAATTGTACTTTTTACAATTTTTTGTATATTTTTATATTTTGTACCTTTTTAATCGTTGTAGCGTAACTTTTGTATTTTTAGCTCATAATTAATTTTAAACTTAGTTTTAGCTATAGTTATTTTTACTCCTAGATTTTTAGGCTTTGCCGTAGAATTCCTTAAGTGCTTTTTCTTTAAACTAAGATTTAGGTGCTTTAGAATTTTGCGACGCCTTTTTAAGTTTTAGTTTCTTTTTAAGTTATTTCCATTTGGGATTTAGTTTTTCCTTGTAAGCTTTAATATTTTTAGACCTTTTACTATGTATCAATTATCATTCCAATTAGTAATTTCAATTTGCGATTATAATTTTAAGTTAGTTGTAGTAATAAGGTTAAATTAGTTAAGTATTTTTAAGTTGTTATAAGTTTCTTTTATTTTTCCGTCACCTTTTATTTTTCAACCATTTTTTTTTTCTTTTTCGACATTTTTCGACGCGCAATCTTTTTCTCTCTTATTTCTCGCTATTCTAGTTTTAGGACTTAGAATTTATTCTACTTCTTATCTAAATTTCTAAAAATTACGAAAATTTATTTTAAGTGGTTAAATTGATAGACATCAAAATTTTCTGGTTCGTAGTAATAGTTGGATTTGTACGTGGACCGGGTTATTGGAGCCAAACAGTCCTCAATTATATTGAGACCAAACGAATCCTGCCCCTCTGCTGCATCTTTTGGCTATTCGAAACGTGGGCAAAATCAGAAAAGTCTATTGATTGGATAACTTATTATAATTTTTCTTTCCTTTTAAAAACTAATAGGATATTCAGTGAATGCACCGAGCAAGACGTTCACCACCTTTTGTACGTTCACCACCTATAACTCGATCAAGACATCGTTTAACAAATATAACCGCCGTTGATTTTTCTTTAGAATCGTCATCCAGTCGACCAAGTACTTCAGTTCAAATTTCCGATAATCCATTTTTTGAACCCGACCTCACAATTGAGAATCCAGAAAATATTCAGGAACGGTTCGTAGATCCTGAACCATTAAACTTTCCTCCGGAACCACCAATCATTCAAACAGAGATTGTTGAGGAACGAACTATTAAATCAGAACCATCTAGTGATACCGAGTCAACAAATTCAATTATGGAGAATCTGGAACCTTTAAGTATGGAAGACCGAATGAGAGCTAAACGCACTGGCCAAGGTCACGCAATTACTCATCCAGACATTAATGCGCCAGATTATGAAATCAAAGGACAAATTCTACACATGGTGACTAATCAATGCCAATTTAGTGGTGCGCCGAAGGAAGATCCAAATGAACATCTACGTACCTTTAATAGGATCTGCACACTATTTAAAATCCGAGAAGTGGAGGATGAACAGATATATCTCATGTTATTTCCCTGGACTTTAAAGGGAGAAGCCAAAGATTGGTTGGAATCGTTACCTGAAGGGGCGATCGATACATGGGATGTTTTAATTGATAAATTTCTTAAACAATTCTTTCCTGCATCTAAAGCCGTAAGACTTCAAGCAGAAATTGTTACGTTCACACAGAAGCCAAATGAAACTCTATATGAGGCGTGGACAAGATATGGAAAGTTATTAAGAGGATGTCCGCAACATGGTTTAGACACCTGTCAAATAGTACAAATATTCTACCGAGGATGCGACATCACTACAAGAAAAGACATAGATATAGCAGCTGGTGGTTCGATTATGAAGAAAACCGAAACTGATGCTTACAAAATTATTGATAACACTGCTTCCCACTCGCATGAGTGGCACCAAGAAAAAGATATCATTAGATCATCTAAAGCAGCTAGAGCCGATTCTAGCCATGACTTAGATTCCATTTCGGCAAAGATAGATGCTTTCGAGAGACGAATGGAAAAGATGACTAAGGATATTCACTCAATACGAATTAGTTGTGAGCAGTGTGGAGGACCACATTTGACAAAAGATTGTCTAAGTATTGAATTAACAATGGAACAAAGAGAGAATATTTCATACATAAACCAAAGGCCTGGAAATAATTATCAGAATAATTATCAACCGCCAAGACCGATTTACAATCAAAACCAGAATTATAACCGAAATATTCCATACAACAACCAACAAGTATCCAATAATACTTATAATCAGCAAAGACCGAATTTTCAAAACAAACCACCACAACAAACCGATGATAAAAAGCCGAATTTAGAAGATATGATGACGAAGCTAGTTGAAACTCAAACGCAGTTTTTCACATCTCAAAAACAAACCAATGAACAAAATGCTCAAGCATTTAGAAATCAACAAGCTTCTATTCAAAATCTGGAACAAGAAGTGAGTAACCTAGCAAGGTTAATAGGTGAAAGAAAACCGGGAAGTCTACCTAGTGATACAAACGCTAACCCCCGGAATGAAACAGCTAAAGCTATTACCACAAGAAGTGGTACAACACTTAAACCACCTGAAATACCTGTAACTTCTGATGAAACTATTCCTACTCCACAAGAACCACAACCAGATCAAGATAAGGAAAAAGAACCGGTAGTTGAAAAGGTTAATGAAGATAACAAAGTTAAGGATAAACCTTATGTTAAACCATATCAACCACCACTTCCTTATCCAAGTAAAATGAAGAAAGAAAAACTTGAAGCCGAGCAATCCAAATTCTTGGATATGTTTAAACAGATAAATGTAAATCTTCCTTTCATTGATGTGATTTCAGGAATGCCAAGATATGCTAAATTCCTGAAAGATCTAATCACGAATAGAAAGAAAATGGAAGAACTCTCGGCTGTTACTATGAATGCTAATTGTTCAGCAGTGCTGTTGAATAAGATACCAGAAAAACTATCTGATCCAGGAAGTTTCACAATTCCATGTTTTCTGGGTAGTCTTAGTTCAATAGAAGCATTGGCAGACTTAGGTGCTAGTATAAATCTAATGCCGTATTCACTATACGCTAAACTAGACCTTGGAGAATTGAAACCAACAAGAATAAGCATACAACTAGCCGATCGATCAATAAAATATCCTAGAGGGATAATGGAGAACATGCTAGTTAAAGTTGGTACTTTAGTATTTCCAGTAGATTTTGTTGTTTTGGACATGGAAGAAGATTCTCAAGTTCCTCTCATATTAGGAAGACCATTCTTAAACACGGCTAAAGCAATGATAGACGTGTTCGGTAAGAAACTGACCCTAAGTATAGAGGATGAGAGTGTTACCTTTTCAGTTGATAGAGCCATGCAACAACCACAATCTGCAGATGATACATGTTATTATATTCAAACTATAGATGCACATGCAGAATTATTAGAAGAATTTCCAGAATTACAAGGAACAGGAGAATGTTCTTTAGGAGAAAGTAATGAACCAATTGATGAAGCTGAAATGTTAGCTACACTTATAGCTAATGGATATGAACCAACAACAGAAGAAATTCAAATGCTAAAAGAAGAAGACAGATATCGATATAAATCATCGATAGAAGAACCTCCGAAATTAGAGTTAAAGCCACTTCCAAACCATTTGGAATACGCTTATTTACATGGTGAATCTGAATTACCTGTAATAATATCGTCTTCTCTTACTGAAAATGAGATATCACAACTCATTTCTGTGTTGAAAGCTCATAAACCAGCCATTGCATGGAAGATTCATGATATTAAAGGAATAAGTCCTTCGTATTGCACACATAAAATCCTTATGGAAGAAGGTCATAAAACGTATGTGCAACGCCAACGAAGACTAAATCCTAATATGCAAGATGTAGTTAAGAAAGAGATTATTAAACTGCTAGATGCAGGTTTAATATATCCAATTTCTGATAGTCCATGGGTAAGCCCAGTTCAATGCGTACCTAAGAAGGGTGGCATGACTGTCATCACAAATGAGAAAAATGAGCTTATTCCTACTAGGACTGTAACAGGATGGCGTGTATGTATTGATTATAGAAAATTAAATGACGCCACCAGAAAAGATCACTTTCCCTTACCTTTCATAGATCAAATGTTGGAAAGATTAGCCGGAAATAGTTACTATTGTTTTCTAGATGGATTTTCCGGATATTTTCAAATTCCAATAGCACCCGAAGACCAAGAGAAAACCACATTCACGTGCCCTTATGGTACTTTTGCTTACAAACGCATGCCATTTGGACTTTGTAACGCCCCTGCAACCTTTCAAAGGTGTATGATGGCGATTTTTCACGACATGATAGAAGAATGCATGGAAGTATTCATGGATGACTTTTCAGTCTTCGGTGATACATTTAAATCATGTCTAGTTAATCTGGAACGAATGCTAATTAGATGCGAAAAATCAAATCTAGTACTTAATTGGGAGAAATGCCATTTCATGGTTAAAGAAGGCATCGTTCTTGGACATAAAATTTCAAAAGAAGGAATTGAAGTGGATAGAGCTAAAGTAGATGTAATTGCTAAACTTCCACATCCCACAAATGTTAGAGGAGTTAGGAGTTTTCTAGGGCATGCCGGTTTTTACCGACGTTTTATAAAAGATTTTTCTAAAATTGCCACTCCTATGAATAAACTCCTAGAAAAGGATGCGCCATTCATCTTTTCAGATGAATGTATCAAATCTTTTAATATTCTTAAAGAAAAACTCACTAATGCACCGATCATGATAACACCAAATTGGAATCTACCATTTGAACTAATGTGCGATGCAAGTGATTTTGCAATGGGAGCCGTTTTAGGACAAAGGATTGAAAAACGATTTCAACCTATATATTATGCTAGTAAGACGTTACAAGGAGCACAAACGAACTATACAACTACTAAAAAAGAACTCCTTGCTATTGTCTTTGCTTTTGACAAATTTCGATCATATCTAGTTCTAGCAAAAACGGTGGTCTATACCGACCATTCTGCTCTTAGATACCTATTTTCAAAACAAGATGCTAAACCAAGATTAATCCGTTGGATCTTACTCTTACAAGAGTTTGATATTGAAATCCGAGATAAAAAAGGAGCAGAAAATCTCGCCGCTGATCATCTTTCTCGTCTTGAAAATCCCGAATTAGAAGTTCTGAATGAATCGGCCATACAAGACAACTTCCCTGATGAATATCTATTGAAGATAGATTATAAAGAAATCCCATGGTTTGCAGACTATGCAAACTACTTAGTTTGTGGATTCCTTGAAAAAGGATTATCGTACCAAAGACGAAAGAAATTCTTCAGTGATATAAAACACTATTTCTGGGAAGATCCACATCTGTTTAAAAGTTGTCCCGATGGAATAATACGCCGATGTGTATTTGGAGATGAAGCTAGAAAAATTTTAAACCATTGTCACACAGGACCAACAGGAGGGCATTATGGGCCTCAACTAACAGCAAGAAAAGTTTATGAAGCTGGATTCTATTGGCCTACAATTTACAAAGACGCACACCTTCTTTGCAAATCTTGTGATGCATGTCAAAGGGCCGGAAGAATAAGTCAACGTGATGAAATGCCACAAAATGTCATCCAAGTATGTGAAGTATTTGACATTTGGGGTATTGACTTTATGGGTCCATTTCCAAAATCTCATAATAATCTATATATACTCGTAACCATTGATTATGTATCTAAATGGGCGGAAGCACAAGCTCTCCCAACTAACGATGCACGAGTTGTAGTCAACTTTTTAAAACGTCTTTTTGCAAGGTTTGGAACACCGAAAGCTTTAATAAGTGATCGGGGAACTCATTTTTGTAATAATCAACTTGAGAAAGTTCTTAAAAGATATGGAGTAACTCATAAAATCTCCACCGCATATCATCCACAAACAAGTGGACAAGTTGAAAATACCAACCGAGCTTTAAAACGTATTCTAGAGAAAACCGTAGGATCAAATCCGAAGGAATGGTCCATTAAATTGGAGGATGCACTCTGGGCTTTTAGAACAGCCTACAAAACTCCAATTGGAACCACACCTTTTAGACTTGTTTATGGAAAAGCATGTCATCTTCCAGTAGAAATTGAACACAAAGCATTTTGGGCTTTGAAGACATGTAATCTTGATTTACATGAAGCCGGACGTCTACGATTAAGTCAACTAAACGAATTAGAAGAATTAAGACATGAAGCATACGATAATTCGTTAATCTATAAAGAAAGAACGAAGAAATGGCATGATAAAAGAATCAGAAATTCAAAAGAATTTAAAGAAGGAGACAGAGTTCTTCTTTTCAATTCACGATTCAAGCTATTTCCTGGAAAATTGAAATCAAGATGGTCTGGACCATTCATAATCAAAAGAGTTTTCCCATACGGAACGATAGAATTAATAAATTCAAATGGGATTGAATTTAAAGTTAATGGTCACAGAGTTAAACATTACATACATGGTCCGATGGAAGTCGACAACAAAGTTAATCACAATTTCGACACCACAGCTAACTAAGTGTGGGGAGAATCAAGTCTTTAAAGGATAATATGTATTTCTGTTAGAGTTAGATTGTCTGTTTTCGTGTAGTTCTCGAAAATGGAACACGTATGGTCTTTCCCTAGCAGACCCTAAAGAACTAGTCTTCTCCCCCCATTCTGAATTTTTATTTTTTTTAGGTTTTTACGAAATGAAGACTGCCTGTGAACTAAACCATGGTCTAATGCTACACGCTTTGATCACTAAACGTAATAATGACATACTCCCGAGTGAAATAGTATCAGTAATCAGAGAAAGAATGGACGGAGTTAGAAAAGGATCCAGATGCGAAGATAATAAGTTACAATTTGGTAAAGGAAAATCAAAATCCGCAGCGAAAAGAAGAGCACGACACCTAGAAAAATGTCACAAATGCGGAAAATGGTCACATGGAGGTAAATGTTCAAATAATCAAACCTATTCCAATACCGAATTTGTTACTTTATGCAGAGACGGACCGTTCATATGTTTAGAAGAAAAGACAATGAATGCTCGAGGTTACGCCTATGCAGCCATGGAAGACCAATTAAACCGACTATCTTATGAATATAATAGATCATATAACTAAGAAATCTATTTCACAGGTATGTCTGTACAGTTTTTATTTTTATTTTTTATTTTTAACCTTTTGATAATAAACGCTAATTTGTTCGCTAAAAAGTATTAAATTGGTATTGAATAAAATTAGGTTTGGCGACCGAAATTATTGATATCATTCAAAAAAATTTATTACATCACCGCGAAATTTAACGTTTATTCTTAAGGTATAAATATCTTTAAACAATCAAACCAAAATATTTCAAAAATTCGTCATGAGTTAAATTAGGTCTTGGAACCGAAATTACTTTACCGAAAAGAGGGGCGCATATTTTTGATAATATTTGATTGATTAAAGTGGGATAAAAAGACAAAAAGATTTTCAATTTTATTTTTACCATGTTTTTAAAAATTAATATTTAAATCTTAAATTAATATTGTAAACTTTGTAAAAACAATATTTTTAAAATTGTAAATATTTGAAAAATTAATATAAGTTTGGTGTGAATTTATAATATGAATTTTTAAATTAAGTTTGGTGTGAATTTTTAATTTTTAAAATATGAATTTTAATTTTATGCATTTTAAATTTTGAGTTTGGTGTGAATTTTTAATTTTAATTTTGAAGTTTATATTTATGTTGTGTGAATTTAAAAACAAAAATTTACTTTATCTCATTAAGTTAAGAATATGATTTTTAAAATTCGTCGTAAGTTGAAGACTAGGTCTTTGAACCGAAATTGCTTTACCCGAGGGAGGGACGAGAACTTTTATTATCAATATTTTTAATCTTGTTGATTTAAAGTATGCCAAAAACATTAAAAAACCCAAAAATCTTAGCTTTTAAAACAATCGCTACAAAAAGACAAATTTTAAAATTTTGTCGAGGGACAGACTAGGACATCGATCCGAAACGACCTCGTCCTAAATAACAAAGGAAACAAAATTTTAAAATTAATTTCTTAATTGTTTTATAAGTTAAAGATTATAAAAAAAAAAAAAAAAAAAAAAAGGGTAAACTCCGCGACTCGCGGAGTTTGCAGGGCAAAACCTCCGCGACTCGCGGAGGGACAAAATTACAGAAAAAAAATATAACCAGCTGCACGATCAGTTCACTCACCCACACACATAAACACCCAAATACTGCGAAAAAAGACCCCGAAATACTGCGAAAATCACCCCCAAAAATCTCAATTTTTAACCGTTAATCACCAAATTTTTTGCTAAAATCATGTTGAGAAGGATGATATCTAAGAACTACTCAAGAAAAACGGTAAATTTCTACACCTAAACACCATTTAATTCGAATTTTAGTGTTCTTGAGCTATTTTTCCCCAATTTGATTTTGATGCTTTTTAAGTGTAATTAGACTTAAATTGTTTATGTATTATGCTTGTATAACCTAGATTGATGCTGTTTAACATGATTAGAAGCCTTAAACTTCAAATTTTGAATAATCTAGGGTTTGTGTTCTTGAGCAATTTGGGGCTTTTTGATATAAACAGGTTATGGCCGATTTTTGTCATGAATTATTGCTAAATTGAGTAGTGTAACATGTCTAGGTAGTTAAATGATCCAAACTTTGAGCCTAAACATGATTTTGAGAATTAAAGTGGACTTTTTCAAGTCCAAAATTCATGAACTTGATTTTTGAAAGATAATGCCATTTGAGACTTGTTTGATTGCTAGTAATGATTATTTTGACATGTTATTTGAGTTGAATGCTTATGAACTTGGCGAAAATTTTCGTATATGCTTATTTGAAAAAGTGTAGATTTGATAAAAATGTGAAAATGAGTTTAAGTTTGATATAAATTGATAATGTCATTGTGATTATTTTGATTGATGATTTTGCTGACACTAATGCATATTTGGATGCACAAAATTTGTGTTTGATGTGTTTTGCAGAATGAAAGGGGTGAATCTTCATCCCAAGCCCGCCATGCTCCTGCTGAGAACTTGGAACAACAGGAGGTAGATAACTACTACAAGCAGGATGTACCTCATCCAGTCATGACCTTTTCAGATATGCACTTGGAACAGTTGCACCCGAACCTGCGATTTGACAGACTTTGGATAGATTATCCAAAATATCAACGGGGTTTGCATACTCTTCATTCCAAGGTTGTTGAGGTACCGAGGGTCATAGAATGGGGACCCTTGGAAGCTGTAGAATTGGCCGGGCCAATTAGGGAATTACTGGTACAGAGGTATGGTAATTCTTCTTTTAATGACTGGATATGTTTATTCACCATACGCAGACCTGTATATAAAGTATGGTGTGAAGAGTTGTTATGTAGTATAGAGTTGAATGATCGGGTAGCTAGTTTAACCGATCATTCTTTTATTAGATTTTTGTTAGGCGGTTCGATGCGCCACATGTCTTTACTGGACATGGCTCAGGCTTTACGTATATATACGCCTGAGGAATTAGCGTCTGCCGATTGTAGAGGATTGATACTAAACGGTAGGAAAATAGATGAAAATTTTGATACACACGGTGTGTGGAGTCAAATGACAAGCCATCACCGTTTTAAAGGGGGAAACTACTCTTATTTGGATATAGATAGAGCCGAATTAAGAGTAATACATAGGTTTTTAGCTAATTCGATTACACAAAGGGGTAAAAACAAAGAAAAGGTAAATGAACAAGATTTGTTTTACCATATGTGTATTCGAGACCCACACAGCGCTGTAAGTATACCATATTGTGTGGGTTATTATTTATCAGCTATGGTTCGAGGGATGCGTCCACATAGCATAATAGGAGGTGGTATTTTTATTACTTTGATTGGTGAATATCTCGGTGTGGATATAAGTCGGGGGGGATTATTGGTAGAAGAGCCGGAACCCCGCGACACTATAGGTTTAAATGTATACCATGGTGCTAAAGTTTTGAAGCGGCGAAATAACGCCGCAGTACGATACAATGGTAGACATCCACAGGTAGAGAGAAACCAGGAACAAGGTAATGTAGGAGGGGGGAATGAGATGCAAGAAATGCATAGGTTTATAGCTTCTCAGGAATACGAAAATGCTAGACAGAGAGCATTTGAAGATTGGCAAGTTCATCAGAACCAGATCATAGCGCATTGCCAACATATAGGTAGAAACTATATTCCTACACCGAAACCCGTCTTCCCTCCTTGGTCGATAGAGATGCAGCCACCATATCCTACGTATGACCCTGCCGAAGCATTCTATAGCACTTATGGTTATGCGTGGAACCCCTATTGGTACCAATATCATCCTTAGTTTACTTATTTTTATTTTGTAATTTGTAATTATTGATATGTTTAATACTTTTGTTAATATTGTAATCATTTTTATAATTATCTAACTTTTATTCTTAGATTTTAATAATTTTTGAATGTGGGGTAATATACCAAACTTCAAAAATATGTATATATGTTTGCAGTTTATCTTATGTACACAACAGGGTAAAACAACGCATTTTCAAAGACTGGCATTAAGTTCAGCAAAAGCAAGTAATTTTGACGACAATGATGCGAAATACATGTGAAATAACAACAAGACGGAATGAACAAATGATGTGCACCATTTATCATTCAGCAAACAAACGCCAATATATTTGGAAACTTTGGTAAAAATTTAATCATTTTCACACAAATCACCCTCAATAATTTAAATTGTTACTGATTTCTTGCAAATGAGGGCATTGCAAGATCTTAAGTGTGGGAAGGGGTTAAATTCTTTCGGATTTTAAAATTTTTATATTAAACACTTGGTTACCATTAAAAATACTAGTAAAGCAGTAGTTGTATTAGAATCTAGTGCTCTCTGATAATAAAGAACAGCCCTGGTCTTATATACTGACTACCCAATTCTAGTAAAATTTTTCAAAATTTTCAATTAAATGAATTCAAAATCATGTTTATACATATTTATGAACGATAAAACTAGGTTTTAACACCGAAATTATTGTTACCTCAAAAAAGGACATAAATTGAGAAACAAACTAAAACGTCAAAATTCATTTAAAATGGAATAGAGGACGATAAAAAGAAAAATAAAAAGCCAAGTGTGGGAAAATTTACCAAGTTATTTTAAACATATGCCACATATATTTGTAACAAATAACTGAAAATACTTTTGCTTTGGACTAAACTAAACTGTTTTACCCGATGAAAGAAAAGAAGAGATGGATCTACACGATGAATCAATTCCATCATTAAAAGGAAGTAAAGTCTTCCGAAAAAGACACGCGCTTCTTGATTTAGGTCATGAAGTTGTCGTCCAGACCAGCTGTAGGTTGACGAAAAATCTAGAAAAGTCATCACTAAAATCAGCTGGAAATCCACGGACCTCAGCATTAAACAGGGTCGCCAAGTGGTCAGATTTATCCTAACCATGAGAAGGATTTATCTCGTACAATGGGGAGGCACCGTGCAAATTAGCTGGATAAGACTAATGAATCAGATCCCCAGAAAGGATAATCTCCTTAAAGATTAAAAATCAGCTTTTAAGACTGATATTACTCAATCCTAGAGATTGACCTTAAAGATTGAGAATTCAAACTCATGGAATTCAATGATATCTAAACTCGAGCTTAAACGAGAAAATATTTTGATCAAAATTATAAACCGATTTGTTTTCTGAAAACCCTATTTTCAATGCGTTCATTACCATTGAACGTAAAATCCTAGGAATTCACCTGGAATTCATTAGGTCACCTGAACTAAATCGGGTGTCAACCGTAAGAACGGTGGTTGCATAACATGGTCAAAGACAGGACCTTGTGCCAGACCGACAAATTATAAGGGTGAGCTTTACTATTGCTCCTACCAAGGATAGTAATTGCGTCCGACACGTTATAGACCATAATCAAAAGCATGTCACGGGACATTGCCTTAAACAGTTGCTTGTTCAACGCTTTCCTTTACAACCGGACGGTAGTTTGCCGAAAGGTAATATACGGAACAAGTAAACTGGACGTGTTGCTTTCCAAATACAAGGTTAGCAAGTGGGTGACACAAAACCGCAAGTTTTGAGCTAAAATTTTCAAATCTGAAACCCACCAAACCCACAAAAATATTTTGCAAACACCGGTAAAGGGTTATTCCGGAAAACTTATCTAGGGTAAAAACTAGATTTAATTTTCAAAAGATCAAATGTTTTCATAAAGATCCAATTTCCTTAATGGATCTAAATTTTTATAGTCATGTGGGACTGTAAACCATATCGTTACTACCATTGTTTATACCGCCGTATAGAAATCACTGATGTACAAAGTGTGAAGAATAAAGAAGTGATTCTAGTATTTCAAAGACAATATTGCTTGAGGACAAGCAACGCTCAAGTGTGGGAATATTTGATAATGCTAAAAACGAACATATATTTCATAGCATTATTCCTCAAGAAAGACAAGCTTTTAGTTGCAATTGTTCTATTTACAAGTGATATTCGTTTAAATAATAAAAGGTGAAGACAAAAGACAGATTCGACGATTTAAAGACGCAAACGACCAAAAAGCTCAAAAGAACAAAAGACAATCAAAAAGGTTCCAATTATTGATAAGAAACGTCTCAAAATCACAAGAGTACAAGATTCAAAACGCAAAGTACAAGATATTAAATTGTACGCGAGGACGTTCGAAAATCCGGAACCGGGACCAGAGTCAATTCTTAACGCTCGACGCAACGGACTAAAAATTACAAGTTAACTATATATATAAATATAATATAATATATAATTAATTATATTAATTATATATATATTATATATATATATTTAAAACCGTCGGCAGCAGGAAACTCCAAGGGTGTAAACTGTAAATACCTCTCCGCGACTCGCGGAGTTTTAAGGGTATTTGGCCGCGAGTCGCGGAGCCCCAAAAATCAAGTCTGGCTATAAATCAACCCGAATTCTGATCAAAATCATCATCCTTTTTCTCTTCCTCTTCAACGTAAATATATTTATATTTATAATTTATATTTTAATTTTAATTATAATTCTAATAATAAGGGTATGTTAGCGAATGTTGTAAGGGTGTAAGTCGAAATTCTGTCCGTGTAACGCTACGCTATTTTTAATCATTGTAAGTTATGTTCAACCTTTTTATATTAATGTCTTGTAGCTAAGTTATAATTATGCTTATTTAAAACGAAGTAATCATGATGTTGGGCTAATTACTAAAATTGGGTAATTGGGCTTTGTACCATAATTGGGGTTTGGACAAAAGAACGACACTTGTGGAAACTAGGCTATGGGCTATTAATGGGCTTTATATTTGTTTAACTAAATGAAAGTTTGTTAATGTTAATATAAAGATTTACAATTGGGCGTCCCTATAAATTACCACATAAACTCGATCGGACACGATGGGCGGGGTATTTATATGTACGAATAATCGTTCATTTAACCGGACACGGGAATGGATTAATAGCCACTAGAATAATTAAAACAGGGGTGAAATTACATTCAAGGGTAATTGGTGTAATTGTTAACAAAGTAGTAAAACCTTGGTTTACACGCAGTCGATAACCTGGTGTATTCATTAAACAAAGTATTAAAACCTTGTTACAATTCGAATCCCCAATTAGTTGGAATATTTATCTTCGGGTATAATAATAATTTGACAAGGACACTTGCAATTTATATTTATGACTGATGGACTGTTATGGACAAAAACCAGACGGACATATTGAATAATCCAGGACAAAGGACAATTAACCCATGGGCATAAAACTAAAATCAACACGTCAAACATCATGATTACGGAAGTTTAAATAAGCATAATTCTTTTATTTCATATTTTATTTCCTTTATTTTATATTTAATTGCACTTCTAATTATCGCATTTTTATTGTTATTTAATCGCACTTTTAATTATCGTACTTTTAATTATCGCAATTTAATTTTATCGCATTTTTATTATTCGCAATTTCATTTTCGTTATTTACTTTACGCTTTAATTTAAAGTCTTGTATTTATTTTATATTTTACATTAGGTTTTAACTGCGACTAAAGTTTTAAAATCGACAAACCGGTCATTAAACGGTAAAAACCCCCCTTTATAATAATAATATTACCTATATATATATTTGTATTTTTATAAAAATAAACTAATATAGCGTTGAGCTTTGTTTAAAGATTTCCCTGTGGAACGAACCGGACTTACTAAAAACTACACTACTGTACGATTAGGTACACTGCCTATAAGTGTTGTAGCAAGGTTTAAGTATATCCATTCTATAAATAAATAAATATCTTGTGTAAAATTGTATCGTATTTAATAGTATTTTCTGCTAAAATTTAATAGTATTTTATACCCCTCTGCTTTGACACCAATACTTTCATATAATAAACTAATGAATTTTATATTTAATACTAATCTTAGATATATAGATATAGTAATATAACTAAATGTATAGATATTAATTATTTTAATTACATACAAAATAAACAACTATAAAATAAGATATAATATATATAAATAAAGTATAGATATTTTTAAATGAAATGTAATATAAATTCTATATAACCACAAACATATAAAATTTATATAATTAATAAATGAAATTATGAAATTTCTATTATATGTTTTAATATATACTAAATGATATAGGTTCGTGAATCCGAGACCAACCCTGCATTGTTCAGTATCGTCGTATAAATATTTTTACTATAAAATATTGGATGGTGAGTTTCATTTGCTCCCTTTTTAAATGGTTTTGCAATATATATTTTTGGGACTGAGAATACATGCGCTACTTTTATAACTGTTTTATGAAATAGACACAAGTAATTGAAACGGCATTATATGGTTGAATGATCGAAGCCGAATATGCCCCTTTTAGCTTGGTAGCCTAAGAATTTGGGAACAGACCCCCAAATTGACGCGAATCCTAAAGATAGATCTATCGGGCCCAACAAGCCCCATTCTGGAATTTGGAATGCTTTAGTACTTCAAAATTATCATGTCCGATGGGTATTCCGGAATGATGGGGATATTCTATATGCATCTTGTTAATGTCGGTTACCAGGTGTTCAATCCATATGAATGATTTTTGTCTCTATGCATGGAACGTATATTTATGAGAACTGGAAATGAAATTCTTGTGGTCTATTAAAATGATAGAAATGATTATTTATGTTAAACTAATGAACTCACCAACCTTTTAGTTGACACTTGAAAGCATGTTTATTTTCAGGTATTAAAGAAATCTTCCGCTGTGCATTTGCTCATTTTAAAGATATTACTTGGAGTCATTCATGGCATATTTCAAAAGACGTTGCATTCGGGTCGTTGAGTTCATCAAGATTATTATTAAGTTAATTATAGTTGAATGTATTATGAAATGGTATGCATGCCGTCAACTTTCGATGAAAAGAAAGTTTGTCTTTTAGAAACGAATGCAATGTTTGTAATATGTATCATATAGAGGTCAAATACCTCGCGATGTAATCATATGTTATTGCATTCGTCCTTATGGATTAGGACGGGTCGTCTCATGTGGCATCAGAGCTGGTATAACGCCATCCATGTGTGGCGGGTTAGTCGTAAAGGAGGTTCTCACAGTGTTACCTGTGACGAAGCATTAGCTCTTACTCCTTGCGATCCCTTACGAGGGTAGTAGCCGAGAGGCAGGCCCTAAAATCAGTATCTGAGGTACACTCAGTGGTCACCAGGCGGTTAGCTGAGAAGGTACTGGGTGGGATGGTGGTTGTCCCCACTGTATCGACATGTGGTATCAGAGCGGTGGTCTTAGCGAACCAGGTCTTGCATTAGTGTGTCTAACTGATAGTTGTTTAGATGCATTAGTGAGTCTGGACTTCGACCGTGTCTGCATGTCAAAAGTTTTGCTTATCATTTCTAGTTGGAAATCATCTGCTTATCATCCTTAAGAAATTACCTACTTATCATTCTTAGTATGGACATGTCTTACTGCTTCTATTGCATAGTCAGTGTATAGATAAATTCATATCTTAGCGTATCTGTTATTGTTACCTTTGCCTGACAGATTCCGTAGATTCCTCCGTAACTTATGGGATTTTAGTATTATATATGCATATGTAAATTATGTATTGCAGGGTATTAATCTATATCCTATAATCTATTTCTTATCAAAAATCCTTCATCTGATCGTATGAGACGAATCCCTCAACCAGTTCGAATTCCTCAGATTCCGACAGCTATTCTGATATGGAGTTTCACCTAAGCTCTGAAAGCAGTGTCACCAGAATAAATCAACCAATCATCCATCCCCAATTCATCTGATGGGTTCGTAGTCCACTTAACCGATGGACACGAGAAGAAGGCGATCCCTTCCACCCACCAATCTGCACTCTTGGTGAAGAACTTGAAGCATTCACCGGCAAATCAATCTGAAACACTATTTTCGCCCTCATTACCCGAATATCTCGCCATGATTATATACTATCTCAAATTCAAAACCTTATTCATCCGCTCGTTCCGACCGACAATCATCCCGAAATAATATAAGAAGTCAACGAACTTCGTGCCCGAGTTGTAGCCTTGAAAAATATGGTGCAAAATATACCAGCTTCAGCAACATCACCGGCACCAACAGTACCATCAGTAACAGCACCCGTACCATCAATAACACACGCCTCAACATCTCATTATGTACATCGATTATAATCATCGTACTACGTATCGTTCTACATCAATTATCTTCGTTCGACATGGCAATTATGTAATCTCTAATGTTTTAAAGATTATATATCCTTGTTCTAACAGTAAATCAAATGAGTCTAATATCATATTGACTCATTAAATCCATGATTACATCTGAAGAAAATATATATGTAAGTATATTTTCATAAAGATTGTAATTAAAAATTCTTTTGTACAAACTGTTAATGATGAAAATATTTTAACGGGTAGGTAATACCCGGGGAATATTTAGATTTCACATTAATAAGTTACACCATACATTCTTTCAAATCTGATTCAACATTCATTTACTATCCTACTTACATCTACAGAGATATGAATCCGTTCACCGCTGAATAACCATTTTCATTCAATTTCATATTTGAATTTTGACCTATCAGAATCCAACAAGTGGCATAATGAAGAAAACATGGGACAAAATAAAATTTGTTAGAAACAAACAAATCAACTATGAAAAATTTTGTTAAGAATCCATGCTAACTGTTTCCAGCTAACTGTTCCTAGCTAACTGATTACATTTTATTTATCGCAGTTTATTTATCACAATTTAATTATCGCAATTTTATTCATCGTCATTTAATTTCTGTTATTTACTTTACGCATTTAATTTATTGTCATTTAATTTCTGTTATTTATTTTACTCACTTTAAATATCGGGACACGTATACAAGGTTTTGACATATCATATCGATGCATCTATATATATTACTTGGAATCACCATAGACACTCTATATGCTGTAATGCTAGAGTTCTCTATACAGGGTTAAGGTTGATTCTATAATAATTTATATACTTTGAGTTGTGATCGAGTCTGAGACATGTACACGGGTCACGATACGTATTAATTAATTCGAATATTATAAGCTATATATGAATTATTGGACTGTTAACTGTGGACTATCGACTGTGGACTAATAACATTGGACAATTAAAATGAATTAAAATATTGATTATAACATATGAAACTAAACATTTCTTCAAGTTTGCCACTTGATTTCATCTTAAACCTCATTTGTATCTTGACAATTTCAATCTGCGTTCAAGCCTTTCACGAATCTTGAAAACACCTCAATCGAGAGGATGATCCAACCACACGTTATCTATGAAAGGGAGAACCCATGCATATGGGCATGCACCTGAAAAACTCTCGAAAACTGAGTAAACGTTAACAAGTACCTGTGATAGCTCCTTTGGCGTTGTTATTACCGAAAATAATTTTACAATCCCTCTCCAAATTAGTCAATTTTGTCATAGCTCCAGCAAACCAACTTCGACTTTTCGTTTGAAACAACCTTATTATAACTTTGATATATATGCGTGCTCTTTTATTGTTACCGGAGAACCTTTTATATTCCACCATAGTACCATCAGCGTTTAATCATCTAAAAACACAATTCTCTTGAAACCACCTCGGATTGATAACCGATGATTCAAAAATTGTAGCATTAAATGCAGAGGAAACTGAAAAATTGTAGATGGTCTAAACGGCCAAAAGTTTGATGATAAAGAAGAGAGTGTTAGGAACGCTCGATAGAAAATTTGGTACTGAAAAACGGATTGAGCTAACCATGAAGGAGACCAAGGACAAATACAAGGACCAAGCCCTATATTTAAAGAATCCAGGAAATTCTGGATCCGATGAAATCTTTAGAGAATATCTTGCTCTGATGTCATGTTAAAATCTTGCAGAAAATTTTTCTTCATCAACTTTTGAGCTTAGAAATTCCAAAATATCATCATAAATATCTTCAATATTTCTGAAGATATTTTCATAAATATCCTCGTCCGAAATTATATACCTCTTTGTGCTATCTGTATTACATTATATTGGAAACTTCTGTAAAACCTAAGTATAAATTATGAATGAATTCTGAAGTAGTGTTGGGAACTGAAGCATGAGTTAGTATAATATAATGACACTTGATCAACGTGATTATATTACAGTAAGTCATGCTGAGTTTCTAATGGAATGTGATGATTCACAGATCATACCGTCATCACGTGCCATGTTACATAACTCTTTCATTCTGATTAACTTCTGAACATATCAAGAAAATATATTCTTGATAGTTCTATTCTCAGTGATTATGGTAATTTAAACAATCAAGATCATACTATCACAATTTCTCACTTAGAACGTTAGTCATATTCATCCGAACTTCATATCTACAAATTCTGGACCATTATTCGCTTGACTTAAAGTCGGGAAGAGAAAACAAAAGTATGAAACTCTGAAATATAAGGGAGAATATAAAGCCCGATAACAACACTTAAACTATAATCCGTGTATATCAATGTTTATCGCAACATAAAGACACGGGAGAATTAAAAACACTATAACCCCAAGGGCGAAGTAGAAGAAAACAGATTCCTCCGGTGGAAGTTGGAAAAGGAAAATGATTATTGTGATAGTAAGGATAAGGACAAGGATCAGAACTGGATTTAGCATTTTCATAATCTTTTGAATTTTGGAATTGAGTATAGGAATGGTAAAGGTAATGGAACGGAAGAAATTAATTTATAGTGAAATATCTGATAAAGAAATCAAGGCAGATCTCTGCAGTTAATTAGAGAGATCCTAATTTCCTGATTTACCGAAGAATCAAATCTTATATAAATCCGAATATTTTCTTTAAATCCCTTAAATTTCGAAAATCAACCGTCACTACGTCACTGGTTAAGACGAATTTTCATTTATTCATTTCACTCCTTTACGATAGCTTCACTCGTACCCTTCGAGTAATCGAATTATCTTATCTATATTACTCAATAGTAATAAAACTCTATTTATCAACTCATATTCGTCAGGAAAACATTCTTATTGTTAGCCATGACGATCTCGATCAAATTTCGAGGAGGAAATTTCTTTAACGGGTAGGTACTGTGATGACCCGGAGATTTCCGACCAAATTTAAACTTAATCTTTATATGATTTCGACACGATAAGCAAAGTCTGTAATATTGAGTCTCAAGGTTTTTGAACTGTTTTCATGAATTCATGTAACCTTCGACTGCTCTCGACGATTCACGAACCACTAATTGTAAATAGATACATATATATTTAAATATATAAATATATAATAATAATAAATTGAAATATAATTGAAATATCATATGATTTAGTTATTAGAATTTTTATGTAAAATAAAATAAAATATGATATTATAATAATTATTATATAAAATATAGATACATATATAATTGAAGAATATTATATATATATATATATATATATATATATATATATATATATATATATATATATATATATATATATATATATATATATATATGTGGTTTTGAATTTATTTAGTGAACGACTGTGGCACTCATTTATCATTCGATCGATATCAAACAAGTTAGAAATAAATGTTATAGTAATATTATTTTTATTTTCAATATTAATATCAATATAACATACAAAAATGAAACTTGATATATATAAATTGTTATAATATTATTACTAATAATATTATTATCATTTAAATAATAATTATTATTATAGTTAGTATAGTATTACGATTATTATCATTAATTGTTATCATTCTTATTATTATTAAATATCATCATTATTAGTATTATTTTGCTACTATTATTATTATTATTATTATTATTATTATAAACATTATTAATTTTATTATTATTATTATATATAATGTTTAGATATTAAATTTAATATGAATAAATTGTTATATTATTATTATTATTTTCACTAATATTATTTTTGTAACTTATTATTAATATTATTACCCCTATTATTAATATTATTATTATTATTATTATTATTATTATTATTATTTATACTTAGATTATCATTAATATAATTATGAAATATTAATAATAATTATATAAACTTGATTAAAGGTACGAATCAATTTCACTCACTATCAAACTGTACTAAATTGATGCTCCTGTATCTGATTTGGTTACAAAAGGAATCCAATTGCAGAAACATATAGTAGCCCAGGTGGGACCAGTGGCCATGGCTCCGTATATGAGTCCTTTAGTTGCTGTAAAAATTCCAGAACCAAACTCGTCTTCGTTTGACTGTGGCGACGGTTTAAGTGCGAGTAGGTCAGAATTTTCAGCACAACGTTAAAAGAACATAGTGACGTTCGGAGGGCCATAGATCCTAAACCGTAACTCGGATTAAGACGAGTCTTAAACAAAAAATTATCTACTCGAACAGAGCTAACTGAAAATAAACTTTACAGTAGCCCAAGTATTATGACCAGACTTGAAAAACAGTAGGTTTAGTGTTCCGGTGGGTTCTTGGTGCTCGATGCTCATCACGGTTCTCATCCTTGATGCATATAGCTTCAAGTGTACAACTCATTGATGTGTTTGCATCATCTTTACCAAGTTTTGACCATCATAACACAAGTTTAAGTCTAAGATAAGTAGCACAACTCAATTAAGTGTTGCAAGTAGTTTGATTAACCAAAGATCATCAAGATCTTAGATCCGACACGTACATGAACCCTAAAAGTAATATTAAGCTACAAACTTGAAAGTAAACTAAATAATCAAGATCTTAAGTTGTAGAACATAGTTCTTAGTTAGATCTTGAAGATCCAAGACCCAAAAGTCTAGATCTAAAGTTACTAAGTTAAATCCTAAGTCATAACACTTGAATCTTTACTTTAATGAAACCATAAGTTATGAAACTTAGATTCTCATCTTGTAAAGTGTATGTAAGCTCATAAGCTCTTGTTTACAACAAAATTAGAAGACCATAAGCTATAGAAACTTAGATCTAACACAAGTATATGAAGTTATAACTAGAAAGTTATACTTCCATGTTCTTGAACTTACAAAGTTAACTTTAGTTTAAGAAAAATGAGATCAAGATTAACTAGTAATTCTTGACCATTAACAACAAGAATCACGAATTTAAAGATACATAATATGAAGAAATAAACTAAATTTACAAATAATAAGTTCATGGTTGTTCATACTTTTAAAGATTCAAGCCAAGGCTTTGATCTTTAAGAAAGTAAACCTTAAGTTTACAACATGAACTCAAGTATGATTATAACTCATGAACTTTAAATCTTTTAAATCATTAAGTGTAGAACCATAACTAGAAAGTTTAGATTCTTGTATGTTCTTGTATGAACAAGATGATATGAAGAACAAACTAGAAAGTTTGATTCCTAACAACAATAAACAACTACAAGTAATTAAACAACAAACAAGATCAAGTATTTTGATGATGAAGGTAGCGGTTTACATGGAAGAAAAAGAGAGAAAATTAAAGCTTGATACTTACAAGTTAGAGAGAAAATGAAAGAAAAGAAGTTACAAGTATTATGTGTGTGTAAAAAGTGAAGTAATACTTGAGAATATGTAACACAAAAATTGAAACAAAACCCCTCTTTACCCACCTAAAGTGGACGGCTCCAAGGGGTGACAAAAGAGGAAAATGTCCACTAGTTTCTTTCATGTATCTAGCTCAAAAATGGTAAGAAAGCAAATTGGTATGGGAAAGTGGTGTAAGGATACTTGTAACTCGTCTTTCACTCACTAATTAATTTAGTTTAAGTCCTTAACATGTCATTAACATAATGTTGGGCTAATTAGTCCATTAAGATAAGTAGGGTGGGCTTCTAAGTCCATTAACACAAGCCCAAGTCCAAATAAGCAATAATCTAAATAAAAGCCCAAGTAATTAACTAGTAACCTTAGTTAATTGAAAATGATTAATAAAAATTAATCATGAATGTAAATAATATTTGAAAATATTATTCGTGAAAAGTACGCATGTCACAAAGACGTGTCGGGCCATGTAAAGTCAAGTAAGATAACAAGTAAACGTATAAAAATACATTTATTAATGCGCAAGTACTAATAATAAATATTATTAATTAAACGTTGGAAAATCCAGGGTCGTTACATTACCCACCTGTTAAAGAAAATTTCGTCCTGAAATTTTAAGCTGAGGTAGATGGAGGAGTTGGGAAAAGGTGAGGATACTTCTGCATCATTTGATCCTCTCGCTCCCAGGTAAACTCAGGTCCTCGCTTGGCATTCCATCGTACTCGGACGATAGGAATCTTGTTGCATTTCAAAGTTTTGACCTCACGATCCATAATCTCGACAGGTTCTTCCACAAAGTGGAGTTTATCGTTAATTGTAAGTTCCTTCAAAGGTATGACATGTTCCGGTTCAGCAAGACACTTCTTCAAATTCGATATATGAAAGGTAGGATGAACGGAGCTTAATTGAGTTGGAAGATCCAAACGGTAAGCAACGGGTCCAACACGCTCCAAGATTTCAAAAGGATCAATGTATCGCGGGTTGAGCTTCCCATGTTTTCCAAAACGGATCACACATTTCCAAGGTGCGACCTTCAACATTACACGGTCACCCACGTTGAATTCAAAGTCTTTATGTTTTAGGTCGGCATAACCCTTTTGACGATCACGGGCCGTCTTGAGTCTCGCTTGAATCTGAACAACCTTCTCAGTGATTTCATGGACTATCTCGGGTCCGGTGATTTGTGTTTCGCCTACTTCGGCCCAACAAATAGGAGATCGACACTTGCGGCCATACAACGCTTCAAAAGGTGCGGCATTAATGCTCGAGTGATAACTGTTGTTGTAAGAAAATTCGGCGAGTGGCAAATGCCTTTCCCAGGCCTTTCCGAAATCGATAACACATGCACGCAACATGTCCTCCAAAGTCTGAAACGTGCGTTCACTTTGCCCGTCGGTCTGTGGGTGATATGCAGTACTCATGTCGAGATGGGTTCCCATGGCTTCTTGTAAAGAACGCCAAAATCTGGAAGCAAAACGGGGATCGCGATCTGAGATTATTGATAAAGGTACACCATGACAAGATACAACCTCCTTGATGTATAGTTGAGCAAGTCTCTCCATCGTATCTGTCTCCGTCATGGCTAAGAAGTGTGCAGATTTAGTGAGACGATCAACGATAACCCAGATGGTATCGTATCCGCCCACCGTCTTTGGTAGCTTAGTAATGAAGTCCATTGTTATCCTTTCCCACTTCCATTGCGGGATTTCCGGTTATTGAAGTAACCCAGAAGGTCTCTGATGTTCGGCCTTAACCTTCGAACAAGTCAAACACTTACCAACATACGTTGCAACATCCTTCTTAAGATTCGGCCACCAGTACTGTTCCTTAAGATCGTGGTACATTTTGCCCGCTCCGGGATGAATTGAATATCTCGACTTGTGGGCTTCATCTAGTATAAGGTTCCGTAGATCTCCATAACGGGGTACCCAAATTCTTCCGGCATAGCATCGGAGTCCAGTCTCCTTAACTTCAAATCGAGTGACGAGAATGTTCAAGTATTCATGAGACATATTCTCTTCCTTGAGAGCCTTATTGATGTGCGTAGAGGTGTATATGAAATAGCTTATATTTTACTAGGAAAAACTATTAAATATGATACAATTTTACACAAGATATTTATTTATTTATAGAACGGATATAACTAAACCTTGCTACAACACTTATAGGCAGTGTACCTAATCGTACAGTAGTGTTGTTTTTAGTAAGTCCGGTTCGTTCCACAGGGAAATCTTTTAAACAAAGCTTAACGCTATATTAGTTTTATTTTATAAAAATACAAATATATATAAGTAATATTATTATTATAAAAGGGGGTTTTTACCGTTTAATGACCGGTTTGTCGATTTTTAAAACTTTAGTCGCAGTTAAAACCTAATGTAAAATATTAAATAAATAAAAGACTTAATTTAAAGCGTAAAGTAAATAACGATAATGAAATTGCGATAAATAAAAGTGCGATAAAATAAAATTATGATAATTAAAGAGTACAAAAATTAAAAGTGCAATTAAATACAATGACAATAAATAAAAGTGCAATTAAATACAATAACAATAAATAAAAGTGCAATAATTAGAAGTGCAATTAAATATGAAAATAAAGGAATTATGCTTATTTAAACTTCCGTAATCATGATGTTTGACGTGTTGATTTTTAGTTTATTCCCATGGGTTAATTGTCCTTTGTCCTGGATTATTTAATATGTCCGTCTGGTTTTTGTCCATAACAGTCCATCAGTCATAAATATAAAGTGCGAGTGTCCTCGTCAAATTATCCTTATACCCGAAGTCAAATATTCCAACTAATTGGGGACTTAAACTGTAACAAGGTCTTAATACTTTGTTTAATAATTACACCAGGATATCGACTGCGTGTAACCCAAGGTTTTAATACTTTGATATCAATTATGCCAAGTGTCCTTGTACATAATTTCACCCCTGTTTTAATAATTCCATAGACTATTAATCCATTCCCGTGTCCGGTTAAATGAACGATTATTCGTACATATAAATATCCCGCCCATCGTGTCCGATCGAGTGTATATGGTTATTTATAGGGACGTCCAATTGTAAATCTTTATATTAAAATTAACAAACTATCATTTAATCAAACAAATATAAAGCCCATTAATAGCCCATAGTCTAATTTCCACAAGTGTCGTTCTTTTGTCCAAACCCCAATTATGGTACAAAGCCCAATTACCCAATTTTAGTATTTAGCCCAACATCATGATTACTTCGTTTTAAATAAGCATAATAATAACTTATCTACGAGACATTAATGTAAAAAGGTTGAACATAACTTACAATGATTAAAAATAGCGTAGCATTACACGGACAGAATTTCGACTTACACCCTTACAACATTCGCTAACATACCCTTATTATTAGAATTTAAAATTAAAATTAAAAAAAATATATATATATATATATATATATATATATATATATATATACACATTGAGAGTTGGATGGATGAATATCTTTTTGATGCACCAAACTGCGACTTTTATAGGCATGTGGGCTGGAAAAGGGCCTCATGCGATCGCATGGGCTTTGCCCTTCAAGGCCATGCGATCGCATGGCCAGCTGGGGAGGCTCAAAAGTCTTTAAAAACGTGGGCTGCTTATTTATTTATTATATAATATAATATATATAATTAAATTTAATTATATATATATTATATTATATTCTTGTATTCCGTTGACTTGTAATTTTTAGTCCATTGCGTCGAGCGTTGAGAGTTGACTCTGGTCCCGGTTCCGGATTTTCGAACGTCCTTGTGTACAATTTAATATCTTGTACTTTGCGTTTTGAATCTTGTACTCTTGTAATTCTGAGACGTTTCTTATCAATAATTGGAACCTCTTTAATTGTACTTTGTACTTTTGAGCTTTTTGGTCATTTGCGTCTTCAATTCGTCGAATATGTCTTTTATCTTCACCTTTTATTATTTAAACGAATATCACTTGTAAATAGAACAATTGCAACTAAAAGCTTGTCTTTCTTGAGGGATAATGCTATGAAATATATGTTCGTTTTTAGCATTATCAAATATTCCCACACTTGAGCGTTGCTTGTCCTCAAGCAATATAGTCTTGAAATACTAGAATCACTTCTTTATTCTTCACACTTTGTACATCAGTGATTTCTATACGGCGGTATAAACAATGGTAGTGATAATGCTAAAAACGAACATATATTTCATTGCATTATTCCTCAAGAAAGACAAGCTTTTAGTTGCAATTGTTCTATTTACAAGTGATATTCGTTTAAATAATAAAAGGTGAAGACAAAAGACAGATTCGATGAATTGAAGACGCAAACGACCCAAAAGCTCAAAAGTACAAAAGACAATCAAAGAGGTTCCAATTATTGATAAGAAACGTCTCGAAATTACAAGAGTACAAGATTCAAAACGCAAAGTACAAGATATTAAATTGTACGCAAGGACGTTCGAAAATCCGGAACCGGGACCAGAGTCAACTCTCAACGCTCGACACAACGGACTAAAAATTACAAGTCAACTATGCACATAAATATAATATAATATTTAAATAATTCTTATAATTATTTATATATTATATAAATAAATAAAAACCGTCGGCAAGAAAGACTCCAAATTGTGTGAGCTATATTTACAAACACCGCGACTCGCGGAGTTTGAAGGCAAAAAATGCCGCGAGTCGCGGAGTCCCAAATTGTGCAATTCCCTATAAAGCCAGCCGAATTCTGATCATTTTTCATCATCTAATATCCATCTCTCTATCTATATCGTATATATTTATATTTATATTTTAATTTTAATTTTAATTTTAATTTTAATCATAATAATAAGGGTATGTTAGCGAATGTTGTAAGGGTGTAAGTCGAAATTCTGTCCGTGTAACGCTACGCTATTTTTAATCATTGTAAGTTATGTTCAACCTTTTTAATTTAATGTCTCGTAGCTAAGTTATTATTATGCTTATTGATAATGCTAAAAACGAACATATATTTCATAGCATTATTCCTCAAGAAAGACAAGCTTTTAGTTGCAATTGTTCTATTTACAAGTGATATTCGTTTAAATAATAAAAGGTGAAGACAAAAGACAGATTCGACGAATTGAAGACGCAAACGACCAAAAAGCTCAAAAGTACAAAAGACAATCAAAGAGGTTCCAATTATTGATAAGAAACGTCTCGAAATTACAAGAGTACAAGATTCAAAACGCAAAGTACAAAATATAAAATTGTACGCAAGGACGTTCGAAAATCCGAAACCGGGACCAGAGTCAACTCTTAACGCTCGACGCAACGGACTAAAAATTACAAGTTAACTATGTATATAAATATAATATAATATATAATTAATTATATTAATTATATATATATTATATTTATAAATAAAAACCGTCGGCAAAGAAAGACTCCAAAGGGACTGAGCTGTAATTTCATTCTCCGTGACTCGCGGAGTTTGAAGGCAAAAATGCCGCGAGTCGCGGAGCCCCAAAAGTCGACTTTTCCTATAAAAGCAACCGAATTCTGATCGCAAATCATCATCTTTTTTTCTCCTCATTCATACGATATATTTATATTTATAATTTATATTTTAATTTTAATTTTAATTATAATTCTAATAATAAGGGTATGTTAGCGAATATTGTAAGGGTGTAAGTCGAAATTCTGTCCGTGTAACGCTACGCTATTTTTAATCATTGTAAATTATGTTCAACCTTTTTACATTAATGTCTCGTAGCTAAGTTATTATTATGCTTATTTAAAACGAAGTAATCATGATGTTGGGCTAATTACTAAAATTGGGTAATTGGGCTTTGTACCATAATTGGGGTTTGGACAAAAGAACGACACTTGTGGAAATTAGACTATGGGCTATTAATGGGTTTTATATTTGTTTAACTAAATGATAGTTTGTTAATGTTAATATAAAGATTTACAATTATGCGTCCCTATAAATTACCATATACACTCGATCGGACACGATGGGCGGGGTATTTATATGTACGAATAATCGTTCATTTAACCGGACACTGGAATGGATTAATAGCCACTAGAATAATTAAAACAGGGGTGAAATTACATTCAAGGGTAATTGGTGTAATTGTTAACAAAGTAGTAAAACCTTGGTTTACACGCAGTCGATAACCTGGTGTATTCATTAAACAAAGTATTAAAACCTTGTTACAATTCGAATCCCCAATTAGTTGGAATATTTAACTTCGGGTATAAGAATAATTTGATGAGGACACTCGCACTTTATATTTATGACTGATGGACTGTTATGGACAAAAACCAGACGGACATATTAAATAATCCAGGACAAAGGACAATTAACCCATGGGCATAAAACTAAAATCAACACGTCAAACATCATGATTACTGAAGTTTAAATAAGCATAATTCTTTTATTTCATATTTAATTTCCTTTATTCTATATTTAATTGCACTTCTAATTATCGCATTTTTATTGTTATTGTATTTAATTGCACTTTTAATTATCGTACTTTTTAATTATCGCAAGTTTATTTTATCGCACTTTTATTATTCGCAATTTCATTATCGTTATTTACTTTACGCTTAAAATTAAGTCTTGTATTTATTTATTATTTTACATTTGGTTTTAACTGCGACTAAAGTTTTAAAATCGACAAACCGGTCATTAAACGGTAAAAACCCCCCTTTATAATAATAATATTACTTATATATATGTTTGTATTTTTATAAAAGTAAACTAATATAGCGTTGAGCTTTGTTTAAAAAAGATTCCCTGTGGAACGAACCGGACTTACTAAAAACTACACTACTGTACGATTAGGTACACTGCCTATAAGTGTTGTAGCAAGGTTTAAGTATATCCATTCTATAAATAAATAAATATCTTGTGTAAAATTGTATCGTATTTAATAGTGTTTCGTTGTAAAATTTAATAGTATTATATACCACTCCGCTACCACATCAAGTATTTTTGGCGCCGCTGCCGGGGAACTTTCTAAACGCCGGAAGCGCAACGCTAATATAAAAAAAAAAAAACGTTTTAAATATTCGAAAATATAAAAAGAAAAACAAAAATATAAGTATTTTTAAGATTTTGTTAAATATTTAAGTTTTATAAGTTTCTTTATTTTTATTTTAGTTTATAAAAATATAAGTTTTATTTAAATATCTTTTATTTATATAAAAACAGAAAACTAATATAAAAATAAAAAATAAAAAAATAAATAAGTAAATAAATAAAGAAAAACGCGTCGAAGATTAAACCTGTCATCTGAATTTCTGAACCCCGCGAGTCGCGGGGTTTGAAGGTTTGAATACCGCAAGTCGCGGAGGGGACCTGACACACGAACAGGAAGCCCTAATCCTGCATTTATTACGGATTATTATTAATTATTATTATTATTAACCCTAATTATTATTATTATTATAATTAAGTTTATTTTTAATTTAAGTTTTATTTAATTTATATTTTAGTTAAATTAGTTTAATTAAATTGTAAAATTAGTAGTTTTATTAAATAAATAATATAAAAATAATATTTTTATAAAAATTGTACTTTTTACAACTTTTTGTATATTTTTATATTTTGTCCCTTTTTAATCGTTGTAGCGTAATATTTGTATTTTTCGCTCATATTTAATTTTAAACTTAGTTTTTGCTATAGTCATTTTTACTCCTAGATTTTTAGGCTTTGCCGTAGAATTCCTTAAGTGCTTTTTCTTTAGACTAAGATTTAGGTACTTTAGAATTTTGCGACGTCTTTTTAAGTTTTAGTTTCTTTTTAAGTTATTTCTATTTGGGATTTAGTTTTTCCTGTAAGCTTTAATATTTTTAGACGACTTTTACCTATGTATCAATTATCATTCCAATTAGTAATTTCAATTTGCGATTATAATTTTAAGTTAGTTGTAGTAATAAGGTTAGGTTAGTCAAGTATTTTTAAGTTTTTATAAGTTTCTTTTATTTTTCCGTCACCTTTTATTTTTTTCAACCATTTTTCTTTTTCGACCTTTTTCGACGAACTCTTTTTCTTTCTTATTTCTCGCTATTCTAGTTTTAGGACATAGATTTTTTTTTTCTACTTCTTCTCTAAATTTCTTAAAATTACGAAAATTTATTTTAAGTGGTTAAATTGATAGACATCAAAATTTTCTGGTTCGTAGTAATAGTTGGATTTGTACGTGGACCGGGTTATTGGAGCCAAACAGTCCTCAATTATATTGAGACCAAACGAATCCTGCCCCTCTGCTGCATCTTTTGGCTATTCGAAACGTGGGCAAAATCAGAAAAGTCTATTGATTGGATAACTTATTATAATTTTTCTTTCCTTTTTAAAAACTAATAGGATATTCAGTGAATGCACCGAGCAAGACGTTCACCACCTTTTGTACGTTCACCACCTGTAACTAGATCAAGACATTTAGCAAATATAACCGCCGTTGATTTTTCTTTAGAATCGTCATCCAGTCGACCAAGTACTTCAGTTCAAATTTCCGGTAATCCATTTTTTGAACCCGAACTCACAATTGAGAATCCGGAAAATATTCAGGAACGATTCGTAGATCCTGAACCATTAAACTTTCCTCCGGAACCACCAATCATTCAAACAGAGATTGTTGAGGAACGAACCATTAAATCAGAATCATCTAGTGATTCCGATTCAACAAATTCAATTATGGAGAATCTGGAACCTTTAAGTATGGAAGACCGAATGAGAGCTAAACGCACTGGCCAAGGTCACGCAAGTACTCATCCTGACATTAATGCGCCAGACTATGAAATCAAAGGACAAATTCTACACATGGTGACTAATCAATGCCAATTTAGTGGTGCGCCGAAGGAAGATCCAAATGAACATCTACGTACCTTTAATAGGATCTGCACACTATTTAAAATCCGAGAAGTGGAGGATGAACAGATATATCTCATGTTATTTCTCTGGACTTTAAAGGGAGAAGCCAAAGATTGGTTGGAATTGTTACCTGAAGGGGCGATTGATACATGGGACATTTTAGTTGACAAATTTCTTAAACAATTCTTTCCTGCATCTAAAGCCATAAGACTTCAAGCAGAAATTGTTACGTTCACACAGAAACCAAATGAAACTCTATATGAGGCGTGGACTAGATATGGAAAGTTGTTAAGAGGATGTCCGCAACATGGTTTAGACACCTGTCAAATAGTACAAATATTCTACCAAGGATGCGACATCACTACAAGAAAAGACATAGATATAGCAGCTGGTGGTTCTATTATGAAGAAAACCGAAACTGATGCTTACAAAATTATTGATAATACTGCTTCCCACTCACATGAGTGGCACCAAGAAAAAGATATCATTAGATCATCTAAAGCAGCTAGAGCCGATTCTAGCCATGACTTAGATTCCATTTCCGCAAAGATAGATGCTGTGGAAAGACGAATGGAAAAGATGACTAAAGATATTCACTCAATACGAATTAGTTGTGAGCAGTGTGGAGGACCACATTTGACAAAAGATTGTCTCAGTATTGAATTAACAATGGAACAAAGAGAGAATATTTCATACATAAACCAAAGGCCTGGAAATAATTATCAGAATAATTATCAACCGCCAAGACCGATTTACAATCAAAACCAGAATTATAACAGAAATATTCCATACAACAACCAACAAGGTCCTAGCAATCAACAAGTATCCAATAATAATTACAATCAGCAAAGACCTAATTTTCAAAACAAACCACCACAACAAACCGATGATAAAAAGCCAAATTTAGAAGATATGATGACGAAGCTAGTTGAAACTCAAACGCAGTTTTTCACATCTCAGAAACAAACCAATGAACAAAATGCTCAAGCATTTAGAAATCAACAAGCTTCTATTCAAAATCTGGAACAAGAAGTAAGTAACCTAGCAAGGTTAATAGGTGAAAGAAAACCGGGAAGTCTACCTAGTGATACAAATGCTAACCCCAGGAATGAAACAGCTAAAGCCATTACCACAAGAAGTGGTACAACACTTAAACCACCTGAAATACCTGTAACTTCTGATGAAACTATTCCTACTCCACGAGAATCACAACCTGATCAAGATAAGGAAAAAGAACGGTAGTTGAAAAGGTTAATGAAGATAACACAGTTAAGGATAAACCTTATGTTAAACCATATCAACCACCACTTCCTTATCCGAGTAAAATGAAGAAAGAGAAACTTGAAGCCGAGCAATCCAAATTCTTGGATATGTTTAAACAGATAAATGTGAATCTTCCTTTCATTGATGTGATTTCAGGAATGCCTAGATATGCTAAATTCTTGAAAGATCTAATCTCAAATAGAAAGAAAATGGAAGAACTCTCGGTTGTTACTATGAATGCTAATTGTTCAGCAGTGCTGTTGAATAAGATACCAGAAAAACTATCTGATCCAGGAAGTTTCACAATTCCATGTTTTCTGGGTAGTCTTAGTTCAATAGAAGCATTGGCAGACTTAGGTGCTAGTATAAATCTAATGCCGTATTCACTATACACTAAACTAGACCTTAGAGAATTAAAACCAACCAGAATAAGCATACAACTAGCCGATAGATCAATAAAATATCCTAGAGGGATAATGGAGAACATGCTAGTTAAAGTTGGTACTTTAGTATTTCCAGTAGATTTTGTTGTTTTGGACATGGAAGAAGATTCTCAAGTTCCTCTCATATTAGGAAGACCATTCTTAAACACGGCTAAAGCAATGATAGACGTGTTTGGTAAGAAACTGACCCTAAGTATAGAGGATGAGAGTGTTACCTTTTCAGTTGATAGAGCAATGCAACAACCGCAATCTACAGATGATACATGTTATTATATTCAAACTATAGATGCACATGCAGAATTATTAGAAGAATTTCCAGAATTACAAAGAACAGGAGAATGTTCTTTAGGAGAAGGTAATGAACCAATTGATGAAGCTGAAATGTTAGCTACACTTATAGCTAATGGATATGAACCAACAACAGAAGAAATTCAAATGCTAAAAGAAGAAGACAGATATCGATACAAATCATCGATAGAAGAACCTCCGAAATTAGAGTTAAAGCCACTTCCAAACCATTTGGAATACGCTTATTTACATGGTGAATCTGAATTACCTGTAATAATATCGTCTTCTCTTACTGAAAATGAGAAATCACAACTCATTTCTGTGTTGAGAGCTCATAAACCAGCCATTGCATGGAAGATTCATGATATTAAAGGAATAAGTCCTTCGTATTGCACACATAAAATCTTTATGGAAGAAGGTCATAAAACGTATGTGCAACGCCAACGAAGACTAAATCCTAATATGCAAGATGTAGTTAAGAAAGAGATTATTAAACTGCTAGATGCAGGTTTGATATATCCAATTTCTGATAGTCCATGGGTAAGCCCAGTTCAATGCGTGCCTAAGAAGGGTGGCATGACTGTCATCACAAATGAAAAAGATGAGCTTATTCCTACTAGGACTGTAACAGGATGGCGTGTGTGTATTGATTATAGAAAATTAAATGACGCCACCAGAAAATATCACTTTCCCTTACCTTTCATAGATCAAATGTTGGAAAGATTAGCCGGAAATAGTTACTATTGTTTTCTAGATGGATTTTCCGGATATTTTCAAATTCCAATAGCACCCGAGGACCAAGGGAAAACCACATTCACGTGCCCTTATGGTACTTTTGCTTACAAACGCATGCCATTTGGACTTTGTAACGCCCCTGCAACCTTTCAAAGGTGTATGATGGCGATTTTTCACGACATGATAGAAGAATGCATGGAAGTATTCATGGATGACTTTTCAGTCTTTGGTGATACATTTAAATCATGTCTAGTTAATCTGGAACGAATGCTAATTAGATGCGAACAATCAAATCTAGTACTTTATTGGGAGAAATGCCATTTCATGGTTAAAGAAGGCATCGTTCTTGGACATAAAATTTCAAAAGAAGGAATTGAAGTGGATAGAGCTAAAGTAGATGTAATTGCTAAACTTCCACATCCCACCAATGTTAGAGGAGTTAGGAGTTTTCTAGGGCATGCCAGTTTTTACCGACGTTTCATAAAAGATTTTTCTAAAATTGCCACTCCTATGAATAAACTCCTAGAAAAGGATGCTCCATTCATCTTTTCAGATGAGTGTATCAAATATTTTAATATTCTTAAAGAGAAACTCACTAATGTGCCGATCATGATAACACCAAATTGGAATCTACCATTTGAACTAATGTGCGATGCAAGTGATTTTGCAATGGGAGCCGTTTTAGGACAAAGGATTGAAAAACGATTTCAACCTATATATTATGCTAGTAAGACGTTACAAGGAGCACAAACGAACTATACAACTACTGAAAAAGAACTCCTTGCTATTGTCTTTGCTTTTGACAAATTTCGATCATATCTCGTTCTAGCAAAAACGGTGGTCTATACCGACCATTATGCTCTTAGATACATATTTTCAAAACAAGATGCTAAACCAAGATTAATCCGTTGGATCTTACTCTTACAAGAGTTTGATATTGAAATCCGAGATAAAAGAGGAGCAGAAAATCTCGCCGCTGATCATCTTTCTCGTCTTGAAAATCCTGAGTTAGAAGTTCTAAATGAATCAGCCATACAAGACAACTTTCCTGATGAATATCTATTGAAGATAGATTATAATGAAATCCCATGGTTTGCAGACTATGCAAACTATTTAGTATGTGGATTCCTTGAAAAAGGATTATCGTACCAAAGACGAAAGAAATTCTTCAGTGATATAAAACACTATTTCTGGGAAGATCCACATCTGTTTAAAAGTTGTCCCGATGGAATAATACGCCGATGTGTATTTGGAGATGAAGCTAGTAAAATTTTAAACCATTGTCACACAGGACCAACAGGAGGGCATTATGGGCCTCAACTAACAGCAAGAAAAGTTTATGAAGCTGGATTCTATTGGCCTACAATTTACAAAGACGCACACCTTCTTTGCAAATCCTGTGATGCATGTCAAAGGGCCGGAAAAATAAGTCAACGTGATGAAATGCCACAAAATGTCATCCAAGTATGTGAAGTATTTGACATTTGGGGTATTGACTTTATGGGTCCATTTCCAAAATCTCATAATAATCTATATATACTCGTTGCCATTGATTATGTATCTAAATGGGCGGAAGCACAAGCTCTCCCAACTAACGATGCACGAGTTGTAGTCAACTTTTTAAAACGTCTTTTTGCAAGGTTTGGAACACCGAAAGCTTTGATAAGTGATCGGGGTACTCATTTCTGTAATAATCAACTTGAGAAAGTTCTTAAAAGATATGGAGTAACTCATAAAATCTCCACCGCATATCATCCACAAACAAGTGGACAAGTTGAAAATACCAACCGAGCCTTAAAACGTATTCTAGAGAAAACCGTAGGATCAAATCCGAAGGAATGGTCCATTAAATTGGAGGATGCACTCTGGGCTTTTAGAACAGCCTACAAAACTCCAATTGGAACCACACCTTTTAGACTTGTTTATGGAAAAGCATGTCATCTTCCAGTAGAAATTGAACACAAAGCATTTTGGGCTTTGAAAACATGTAATCTTGATTTACATGAAGCCGGACGTCTACGATTAAGTCAACTAAACGAATTAGAAGAATTAAGACATGAAGCATACGAAAATTCGTTAATCTATAAAGAAAAAACGAAGAAATGGCATGATAAAAGAATCAGAAGTTCAAAAGAATTTAAAGAAGGAGACAGAGTTCTTCTTTTCAATTCACGATTCAAGCTATTTCCTGGAAAATTGAAATCAAGATGGTCTGGACCATTCATGGTCAAAAGAGTTTTTCCATACGGAACGATAGAATTAATAAATTCAAATGGGATTGAATTTAAAGTTAATGGTCACAGAGTTAAACATTACATACATGGTCCGATGGAAGTCGACAACGAAGTTAATCACAATTTCGACACCACAGCTAACTAAGTGTGGGGAGAATCAAGTCTTTAAAGGATAATATGTATTTCTGTTAGAGTTAGATTGTCTGTTTTCGTGTAGTTCTCGAAAATGGAACCCGAATGGTCTTTCCCTAGCAGACCCTAAAGAACTAGTCTTCTCCCCCCATTCTGAATTTTTATTTTTTTAGGTTTTTACGAAATAAAGACTGCCTGTGAACTAAACCATGGTCTAATGCTACACGCTTTGATCACTAAAAGAAATAATGACATACTACCAAGTGAAATAGTATCAGTAATCAGAGAAAGAATGGACGGAGTTAGAAAAGAATCCAGATGCGAAGATAATAAGTTACAATTTGGTAAAGGAAAATCAAAATCCGCAGCTAAAAGAAGAGCACGACACCTAGAAAGATGTCACAAATGCGGAAAATGGTCACATGGAGGTAAATGTTCAAATAATCAAACCTATTCAAATATCGAATTTGTTACTTTATGCAGAGACGGACCGTTCATATGTTTAGAAGAAAAGACACTGAATGCTCGAGGTTACGCCTATGTAGCCATGGAAAACCAATTAAACCGACTATCTTATGAATGGGATAGATCATATAACTAAGAAATCTATTTCATATGTATGTCTGTACAGTTTTTATTTTTATTTTTAACCTTTTGATAATAAACGCTAATTTGTTCGCTAAAAAGTATTAAATTGGTATTGAATAAAATTGAAATTATTGATATCATTCAAAAATTTATTACATCACTGCGAAATTTACGTTTATTCTTAAGGTATAAATATCTTTAAACAATCAACCCAAAATATTTCAAAAATTCGTCATGAGTTAAATTAGGTCTTGGAACCGAAATTACTTTACCGAAAAGAGGGGCGCATATTTTTGATAATATTTGATTGATTAAAGTGGGATAAAAAGACAAAAAGATTTTTAATTTTATTTTTACCATGTTTTTAAAATTAATATTTAAATCTTAAATTAATATTGTAAACTTTGTAAAACAATATTTTTAAAATTGTAAATATTTGAAAAATTAATATAAGTTTGGTATGAATTTATAAATTTTTAAATTAAGTTTGGTGTGAATTTTTAATTTTTAAAAATATGAATTTTTAATTTTATGCATTTCAAATTTTAAGTTTGGTGTGAATTTTTAATATTAATTTTGAATTTTATATTTAAGTTGTGTGAATTTAAAAACAAAAATTTACTTTATCTCATTAAGTTAAAAATATGATTTTTAAAATTCGTCGTAAGTTGAAGACTAGGTCTTTGAACCGAAATTGCTTTACCCGAGGGAGGGACGAGAACTTTTATTATCATTATTTTTAATCTTATTGAATTAAAGTATGCCAAAAATATTGAAAAAAACCCAAAAATCTTACCTTTTAAAACAATCGCTACAAAAAGACAAATTTTAAAATTTTGCCGAGGGACGGACTAGGACATCGATCCGAAACGACCTCGTCCTAAATAACAAGGGAAACAAAATTTTAAAATTAAGTACTTAATTGTTTCATAAGTTAAAGATTATAAAAAAAAAAAAAAAAATACCAAACTCCGCGACTCGCGCCGCGACTCGCGGAGGGGTCGAAAAATCAGAAAAAAATATAAACACCCGAACTGATCAGTCCCAACACAGAAAAAAAAAACTGCGAAAACCTGCGCGAAAAACCTGAAAAATACACCCCAAAATCACAATTTTTAACCGTTAATCATCAAATCTTTTGCTAAAATCATGTTGAGAAGGATGCTATCTAGGAATTACTCAAGAAAAATGGTAAATTTCTACACCTAAACACCATTTAATCCGAAATTTAGTGTTCTTGAGCAATTTTTTCCCCAATTTGATTTTGATGCTTTTTAGTGTAATTAGGCTTAAATTGTTTATGTATTATGCTTGTATAACCTAGATTGATGCTGTTTAACATGATTAGAAGCCTTAAACTTCAAATTTTGAATAATCTAGGGTTTGTGTTCTTGAGCAATTTGGGGCTTTTTGATATAAACAGGTTATGGCCGATTTTTGTCATGAATTGTTGCTAAATTAAGTAGTGTAACATGTTTAGGTAGTTAAATGATCCAAACTTTGAGCCTAAACATGATTTTGAGAATTAAAGTGGACTTTTTCAAGTCTAAAATTCATGAACTTGATTTTTGAAAGATAATGCCATTTGAAACTTGTTTAATTGCTAGTAATGATTATTTTGACATGTTATTTGAGTTGAATGCTTATGAACTTGGCGAACATTTTCGTATATGCTTATTTGAAAAAGTGTAGATTTGATGAAAATATGAAAATGAGCTTAAGTTTGATATAAATTGATCATGTCATTGTAATTATTTTGATTGATGATTTTGCTAACACTAATGCATATTTGGATGTACAAAAAATTGTGTTTGATGTGTTTTGCAGACTGAAAGGGGTGAATCTTCATCCCAAGCCCGCAATGCTCCTGCTGAGAATGTGGAACAACAGGAGGTGGATAACTACTACAAGCAGGATATACCTCATCCAGTCATGACCTTTTCCGATATGCACTTGGAAGAGTTGCACCCGAACCTGAGATTTGACAGACTTTGGATAGATTATCCAAAATATCAAAGGGGTTTGCATACTCTTCATTCTAAGGTTGTTGAGGTACCGAGGGTCATAGAATGGGGACCCTTAGAAGCTGTAGAATTGGCCGGGCCAATTAGGGAATTACTTGTACAGAGGTATGGTAATTCTTCTTTTAATGACTGGGTACGTTTATTCACCATGCGTAGACCTGTATATAAAGTATGGTGTGAAGAATTGTTATGTAGTATAGAGTTGAATGATCGGGTAGCTAGTTTAACCGATCGCTCTTTTATTAGATTTTTGTTAGGCGGTTCGATGCGCCACATGTCTTTACTGGACATGGCTCAGGCTTTACGTATATATACGCCTGAGGAGTTAGCGTCTGCCGATTGTAGAGGATTGATACTAAACGGTAGAAAGATAGATGAAAATTTTGATACACACGGTGTGTGGAGTCAAATGACAAGCCATCACCGTTTCAAAGGGGGAAATTACTCTTATTTGGATATAGATAGAGCCGAATTAAGAGTGATACATAGGTTTTTAGCTAATTCGATTACACAAAGGGGTAAGAACAAGGAAAAAGTAAATGAACAGGATTTGTTTTACCATATGTGTATTCGAGACCCACAAAGCGCTGTAAGTATACCGTATTGTGTGGGTTATTATTTATCAGCTATGGTTCGGGGGATGTGACCGCATAGCATAATAGGAGGTGGTATTTTTATTACTTTGATTGGTGAATATCTCGGTGTGGATATAAGTCGGGGGGGATTATTAGTAGAAGAACCGGAACCCCGCGATACTATAGGTTTAAATGTATACCATGGTGCGAATGTTTTGAAGAGGCAAAATAACGCCGCAGTACAATACCATGGTAGACATCCACAGGTGGAGAGAAACCAACAGCAAGGTAATGTAGGAGGGGGGAATGAGATGCAAGAAATGCAAAGGTTTATAGCTTCTCAGGAATACGAAAATGCTAGACAGAGAGCATTTGAAGATTGGCAAGTTCATCAGAACCAAATCATAGCTCATTGCCAACATATAGGTAGAAACTATATTCCTACATCGAAACCCATCTTCCCTCCCTGGTCTATAGAGATGCAGCCACCATATCCTACGTATAACCCTGCCGAAGCATTCTATAGCACCTATGGTTATGCCTGGAACTCCTATTGGTACCAGTATCATCCCTAGTATACTTAGTTTTATTTATTTTGTAATTTGTAATTATTGATACGTTTAATACTTTTGTTAATATTGTAATCATTTTTATAATTATCTAACTTTTATTCTTAGATTTTAATAATTTTTGAATGTAGGGTAATATACCAAACTTCAAAAATATGTATATATGTTTGCAGTTTATCTTATGTACACAACAGGGTAAAACAACGCATTTTCAAAGACTGGCATTAAGTTCAGCAAAAGCAACTAATTTTGACGACAAGATGCAAAATATATGTGAAATAACAATAAGGCGGAATGAACAAATGATGCGCACCATTTATCATTCAGCAAACAAACGCCAATATATTTGGAAACTTTGGTAAAATTTAATCATTTTCACACAAATCACCCTCAATAATTTAAATTGTTACTGATTTCTTGCAAATGAGGGCATTGCAAGATCTTAAGTGTGGGAAGGGGTTAAATTCTTTCGGATTTTAAAAATTTTTACTTTATACACTTGGTTACCATTAAAAATACTAGTAAAGCAGTAGTTGTATTAGAATCTAGTGCTCTCTGATAATAAAGAACAGCCCTGGTCTTATATACTGACTACCCAATTCTAGTAAAATTTTTCAAAATTTTCAATTAAATGAACTAAAAATCATGTTTATACATATTTATGAACGATAAAACTAGGTTTTAACACCGAAATTATTGTTACCTCGGAAAGGACATAAATTGAGAAACAAACTAAAATGTTAAAATTCATTTAAAATGGAATAGAGGACGATAAAAAGGAAAATAAAAGCCAAGTGTGGGAAAATTTACCAAGTTATCTTAAACATATGTCACATATATCTGTAACAAATAACTGAAAATACTTTTGCTTTAGACTAAACTAAACTGTTTTAACTGCTGAAAGAAAAGAAAAGATGGATCAACACGATGAATCAATTCCATCATTAAAAGGAAGTAAAGTCTTCCGAAAAAGATACGCGCTTCTTGATTTAGGTCATGAAGTTGTCGTCCAGACCAGCTGTAGGTTGACGAAAAATCGAGAAAAAGTCATCACTAAAATCAGCAGGAAATCCACGGACCTCAGCATTAAACAGGGTCGCCAAGTGGTCAGATTTATCCTAACCATGAGAAGGATTTATCTCGTAAAATGGGGGGGGGCACCATGCAAATTAGCTGGATAAGACTAATAAATCAGATCCCCAGAAAGGATAATCTCCTTAAAAATTAAAAATCAGCTTTTAAGCCTGATATTACTCAATCCTAGAGATTGACCTTAAAGATTGAGAATTCAAACTCATGGAATTCAATGATATCTAAACTCGAGCTTGAACGAGAAAATATTTTGATAAAAATTACAAACCGATTTGTTTTCTGAAAACCCTATTTTCAATGCGTTCATTACCATTGAACGTAAAATCCTAGGAATTCACCTGGAATTCATTAGGTCACCTGAACTAAATCGGGTGTCAACCGTAAGAACGGTGGTTGCATAGCATGGTCAAAGACAGGACCTTGTGCCAGACCGAAAAATCATAAGGGTGAGCTTTACTATTGCTCCTACCAAGGATAGTAATTGCGTTCGACACGTTATAGACCATAATTAAAAGCATGTCAGGGGACATAGCCTTAACAGTTGCTTGTTCAACGCTTTCCTTTACAACCGGACGGTAGTTTACCGAAAGGTAATATACGGGACAAGTAAACTGGACGTGTCGCTTTCCAAATACAAGGTTAGCAAGTGGGTGACACAAAACCATAAGTTTTGAGCTAAAATTTTCAAATCTGAAACCCACCAAACCCACAAAAATATTTTGCAAACACCAGTAAAGGGTTATTCCAGAAAACTTATCTAGGGTAAAAACTAGATTTAATTTTCAAAAAATCAAATGTTTTCATAAAGATCCAATTTCCTTAATGGATCTAAATTTTTATAGTCATGTGGGACTGTAAACCATATCGTTACTACCATTGTTTATACCGCCGTATAGAAATCACTGATGTACAAAGTGTGAAGAATAAAGAAGTGATTCTTGTATTTCAAGACGATATTGCTTGAGGACAAGCAACGCTCAAGTGTGGGAATATTGATAATGCTAAAAACGAACATATATTTCATAGCATTATTCCTCAAGAAAGACAAGCTTTTAGTTGCAATTGTTCTATTTACAAGTGATATTCGTTTAAATAATAAAAGGTGAAGACAAAAGACAGATTCGACGAATTGAAGACGCAAACGACCAAAAAGCTCAAAAGTACAAAAGACAATCAAAGAGGTTCCAATTATTGATAAGAAACGTCTCGAAATTACAAGAGTACAAGATTCAAAACGCAAAGTACAAAATATAAAATTGTACGCAAGGACGTTCGAAAATCCGGAACCGGGACCAGAGTCAACTCTTAACGCTCGACGCAACGGACTAAAAATTACAAGTTAACTATGTATATAAATATAATATAATATATAATTAATTATATTAATTATATATATATTATATTTATAAATAAAAACCGTCGGCAGAGAAAGACTCCAAAGGGACTGAGCTGTAATTTCATTCTCCGCGACTCGCGGAGTTTGAAGGCAAAAATGCCGCGAGTCGCGGAGCCCCAAAAGTCGACTTTTCCTATAAAAGCAACCGAATTCTGATCGCAAATCATCATCTTTTTTTCTCCTCATTCATACGATATATTTATATTTATAATTTATATTTTAATTTTAATTTTAATTATAATTCTAATAATAAGGGTATGTTTGCGAATATTGTAAGGGTGTAAGTCGAAATTCTGTCCGTGTAACGCTACGCTATTTTTAATCATTGTAAGTTATGTTCAACCTTTTTACATTAATGTCTCGTAGCTAAGTTATTATTATGCTTATTTAAAACGAAGTAATCATGATGTTGGGCTAATTACTAAAATTGGGTAATTGGGCTTTGTACCATAATTGGGGTTTGGACAAAAGAACGACACTTGTGGAAATTAGACTATGGGCTATTAATGGGTTTTATATTTGTTTAACTAAATGATAGTTTGTTAATGTTAATATAAAGATTTACAATTGGGCGTCCCTATAAATTACCATATACACTCGATCGGACACGATGGGCGGGGTATTTATATGTACGAATAATCGTTCATTTAACCAGACACGGGAATGGATTAATAGCCACTAGAATAATTAAAACAGGGGTGAAATTACATTTAAGGGTAATTGGTGTAATTGTTAACAAAGTAGTAAAACTTTGGTTTACACGCAGTCGATAACCTGGTGTATTCATTAAACAAAGTATTAAAACCTTGTTACAATTCGAATCCCCAATTAGTTGGAATATTTAACTTCGGGTATAAGAATAATTTGATGAGGACACTCGCACTTTATATTTATGACTGATGGACTGTTATGGACAAAAACCAGACGGACATATTAAATAATCCAGGACAAAGGACAATTAACCCATGGGCATAAAACTAAAATCAACACGTCAAACATCATGATTACTGAAGTTTAAATAAGCATAATTCTTTTATTTCATATTTAATTTCCTTTATTCTATATTTAATTGCACTTCTAATTATCGCATTTTTATTGTTATTGTATTTAATTGCACTTTTAATTATCGTACTTTTTAATTATCGCAAGTTTATTTTATCGCACTTTTATTATTCGCAATTTCATTATCGTTATTTACTTTACGCTTAAAATTAAGTCTTGTATTTATTTATTATTTTACATTTGGTTTTAACTGCGACTAAAGTTTTAAAATCGACAAACCGGTCATTAAACGGTAAAAACCCCCCTTTATAATAATAATATTACTTATATATATGTTTGTATTTTTATAAAAGTAAACTAATATAGCGTTGAGCTTTGTTTAAAAAAGATTCCCTGTGGAACGAACCGGACTTACTAAAAACTACACTACTGTACGATTAGGTACACTGCCTATAAGTGTTGTAGCAAGGTTTAAGTATATCCATTCTATAAATAAATAAATATCTTGTGTAAAATTGTATCGTATTTAATAGTGTTTCGTTGTAAAATTTAATAGTATTATATACCACTCCGCTACCACATCACTTATTTAATCCGAAGTAATCATGATGTTGGGCTAATTACTAAAATTGGGTAATTGGGCTTTGTACCATAATTGGGGTTTGGACAAAAGAACGACACTTGTGGAAATTAGACTATGGTCTATTAATGGGCTTTATATTTGTTTAACTAAATGATAGTTTGTTAATGTTAATATAAAGATTTACAATTGGACGTCCCTATAAATTACCATATACACTCGATCGGACACGATGGGCGGGGTATTTATATGTACGAATAATCGTTCATTTAACCGGACATGGGAATGGATTAATAGCCACTAGAATAATTAAAACAGGGGTGAAATTATGTACAAGGACACTTGGTATAATTGATAACAAAATATTAAAACCTTGGGTTACACTCAGTCGACATCCTGGTGTAATTATTAAACAAAGTATTAAAATCTTGTTACAGTTTAAGTCCCCAATTAGTTAGAATATTTAACTTCGGGTATAAGGATAATTTGACGAGGATACTCGCACTTTATATTTATGACTGATGGACTGTTATGGACAAAAACCAGACGGACATATTAAATAATCCAGGACAAAGGACAATTAACCCATGGGCATAAAACTAAAATCAACACGTCAACCATCATGATTACGGAAGTTTAAATAAGCATAATTCTTTTATTTCATATTTAATTTCCTTTATTTTATATTTAATTGCACTTCTAATTATCGCATTTTTATTGTTATTTTATTTAATTGCACTTTTAATTATCGTACTTTTTAATTATCGCAAGTTTATTTTATCGCACTTTTATTATTCGCAATTTCATTATCGTTATTTACTTTACGCTTTAATTAAAGTCTTGTATTTATTTTTAATATTTTAAATTTGGTTTTAACTGTGACTAAAGTTTTAAAATCGACAAACCGGTCATTAAACGGTAAAAACCCCCCTTTATAATAATAATATTACTTATATATATATTTGTATTTTTATAAAAGTAAACTAATATAACGTTAAGCTTTGTTTAAAAAGATTCCCTGTGGAACGAACCGGACTTACTAAAAACTACACTACTGTACGATTAGGTACACTGCCTATAAGTGTTGTAGCAAGGTTTAAGTATATCCATTCTCTAAATAAATAAATATCTTGTGTAAAATTGTATCGTATTTAATAGTATTTTCTGCTAAAATTAATAGCTATTTTATATACACCTCGCGAAACATCAGGTAGTAACGATGTGGTTTACAGTCCCACATGACTATGAAAATTTAGATCCTTTAAGGAAATTGGATCTTTATGAAAACATTTGAACTTTTAAAAATTTCATTCTAGCTTTTACCCTAGATAAGTTTTCCGGAATAACCGTTCACCGGTGTTTGCAAATTCTTTTTATGGGTTTGGTGGGTTTCATATTTGAAATTTTTAGCTCAAAACTTGTGGTTTTGTGTCACCCACTTGCTAACCTTGTATTGGGAAAGCAACACATCCAGTATACTTGCTCCGTATATTACCTTTCGGTAAACTACCGTTCGGTTGTAAAGGAAAGCGTTGAACAAGCAACTGTTAAGGCAATGTCCCCTGACATGCTTTTAATTATGGTCTATAACGTATCGGATGCAATTACTATTCTTGGTAGGAGCAATAGTAAAGCTCACCCTTATAATTTTTCGGTCTGGCACAAGGTTCTATCTTTGACCATGCTATGCAACCACCGTTCTTACGGTTGACACCCGATTTGGTTCAGGTGACCTAATAAATTCTAGGTGAATTCCTAGGATTTTACGTTCAATGGTAATGAACGCATTGAAAATGGGTTTTTAGAAAATAAATCGGTTTGTAATTTTGATCAAAATATTTTCTCGTTCAAGCTCGAGTTTAGATATCATTGAATTTCATGAGTTTGTAATTCTCAATCTTTAAGTTCAATCTCTAGGATTGAGTAATATCAGTCTTAAAAGCTGATTTTTGATCTTTAAGGAGATTATCCTTTCTGGGGGTCTGATTCATTAGTCTTATCCAGCTAATTTGCACGGCGTCCTCCCCATTTTACAAGACAGATCCTCTCATGGTTAGGATAAATCTGACCACTTGGCGTCCCTGTTTAATGCTGAGGTCCGTGGATTTCCTGCTGATTTTAGAGATGACTTTTCTAGATTTTTCGTCAACCTACAGCTGGTCTGGACTACAACTTCATGACCTAAATCAAGAAGCGCGTTTCTTTTTCGGAAGACTTTACTTCCTTTTAATGATGGAATTGATTCATCGTGTAGATCCATCTTTCTTACAGTAAATCGGGTAAAACTTTTTAGAAATTGTCCAAAACAAAAGTATCTTCAGTTATTTGTTACAGAAATATGTGACATATGTTTTAAAATAACTTGGTAAATTTTCCCACACTTGGCTTTTATTTTCTTTTATTTGCCTTTTTATTGTCCTCTATTCCATTTTAAATGAATTCTAACATTTTGGTTTGTTTATCAATTTATGTCCTTTCTGAGGTAACAATAATTTCGGTGTTAACACCTAGTTTTATCGTTCATAAATATGTATTAACATGATTTTGAATTCATTTAATTGAAAATTTTGAAAAATTTTACTAGAATTGGGTAGTCAGTATATAAGACTAGGGCTGTTCTTTATTATCAGAGAGCACTAGATTCTAATACAACTACTGCGTTACTAGTATTTTTAGTGGTAACCAAGTGTTTTAAGTTAAACTTTTTTTAAAATTCCGAAAGAATTTAACCCCTTCCCACACTTAAGATCTTGCAATGCCCTCATTTACAAGAAATCGGTAACAATTTAAATTATTGAGGGTGATTAGCGTAGAAAAATGATTAAATTTTACCAAAGTTTCCAAACATATTGGCGTTTGTTTGCTGAATGATAAATGGTGCACATCATTTGTTCATTCCGTCTGTTGTTACATCACATTTATTTTTCATCTTGTCGTCAAAATTACTAGCTTTTGCTGAACTTAATGCCAGTCTTTGAAAATGCGCTGTTTTACCCTGTTTTGTACAATCGATAATATGCATACAATACAAATATAAACATGCATGAAAATTTGAAATGGGACTTAATATCCCACTTTCAAATCCTAAATGTGAAATATTAGTACACAATAATAATAAAAATGATAAAAATTACATAAATATATCCAATAACATAAGTTTAAACATGAAAAAGTAAAAAGATAAAAACATAAAAATCATAAAAATAACCAATGGAACCAAATCAGTCTGGATAGGGGTTCCAGTTCATCTCGTCAGGTGGGTTCCATTATTGGTTATAGGTGTTCTGATAGGCTTGGTTATAGTCATACCGGTTAAAGGGTGGTCGGATGTCGGGGTTGTGTGGCGGAAAATGAGCAGGTCGAGTAGGTACGTAATTATTTGGTACCTAATATGATAGTTGGCTCATGATTTGGTACTGATAAACTAACCAGCTATCGTGTTGGTGTCGCCTATAATCCTCGTATACTCGCTCGGAGTTCCACTACTCATACATACTATGTCTGGCCGCGTTCGTCATTGATTCCTCATCTATACGAACATGGACGTCAAGAATAGCATCTCGAAAGACATCCCTAATGTCTTCCGCTTCCTCCATTTCCTCGTCTGAGCCCCTTTCTACCTGTGGATGAGGGCCCTCATAGGGTACTGCCTGGTTGCGTCTACTTTTCAATACCTTAGCACCCACATAAACTTTCAATCCTAAAGGCTCAACCTGTTCTCTACAAAGCTGTAATGGACCCCCTTGGTTCCTATCAACACCTAAATACTCTTCAATGAGAGTAATAAAAATACCTCCTCCTATTATACTCCCGTCCTGCATTCCTTCTACCATTTTAGATAAATAAAAACCAACACAGTAAGGGATATTGACAAAGCTTCTAGGATCCCGAATACACTTTAGGTAGAATAAATCATGTAAGGTTATTTTTTCTTTATTGTTACCTCTTTGTGTAATTGAGTTAGCCAAAAATCTATGAATGATACGAAGCTCGGCTCTGTCAATATGTGTATAGGAGTGTCCTCCCGCTCGTCTAAAAACATCAAAATGTAACATACGCCTCCAAATGGCGTCAGCGTCAAAGTTGCTATCTACCCTTTCACCATAATGAATCAAATTTGTACAATCGGGTAGTAGTAACTCACCAGGAGTATATATCTGTAAAGCCCTGGCCATGTCCAGCATGGACATTCTGTACATCCTACCGCCAAGGATAAACCTAAGAAATCTTCTATCATCTATTCTAACTATATTTGTATCAAGTGATACAGTACTCATGAGCTCAACACACCATTCCTTATATACAGGTCTACGAATGGCGAAAAGACGTTCCCAATCTGTAAAAGAAGAGTTCCCGTACCTCTGAATCAGTAGCAGTCTGACTCTATTAGCTAGCTGAACTCTTTCCAAAGGATCTCAATCGATACCCTTGGCACCTCTACATTTTTAGTTACCAATCTGAATTTATTCCTTTGATATCTCTCGTAATCCCTCCATCTTCTATCAAATCTCAGATTAGGATGCAAAGTGTGCTCAGGAATCGTTGGGTATTCTACTGGCGGCCTCATCGGGAATACTATGAATTTATTAACAAACTGTACCATATCATAATAAGGTACGTGTTGATCAGGCTGTTGTTGTGGTTCCTGTTGTGGTTCTTGTTCGGGTTCTGGCTCGTGTTGCATTTCTGGTTCTGGTTCTGGTGCTGGAGCAGGTCGTCTAGATGATGATGATCCTGAACCTCCAGTATCGGCTTTCTGCAAAACACATTAAACACAAAATTTGTGCATCCAAATATGCATTAGTGTTAGCAAAAAAACAATTTAAAACAATCACAATAACATGTTAAATCAAAATTAAACTTATACACATTTTCACAATTTTTACAAGTCTATACTTTTTCAAATAAGCACATATGAAAATGTAGACAAAGTTCATAAGCATTTAACTCAAATAACATGTCAAAATAGTCATTACTAGCAATTAAACAAGTCTCAAATGGCAATTAATTCAAATTAATCAAGTTCATGAATTTTCGCCTAAAAAGTCCACTTTAATCTTTAAAAATCATGTTTAGGATCAATGTTTGGATCATTTAACTACCGAAACATGTTACACTACTCAATTTAGCAATAATTCATGACAAAAATCGGCCATAACCTGTTTATATCAAAAAGCCCCAAATTGCTCAAGAACACAAACCCTAGATTTCTAAAAATTTTGAAGTTTTTAGCTTCAAATCATGTTAAATAGCATCAATCTAGGTTATACATGCATAAAATACTAACAATTTAACACTAATTATACTAGAATTTAACAAAATTGCATTAGGTAAAATATTGGTAATTATCACAAAAACTAGGAATTTATAGAGTTTAGGGGTATAATTTTTACCTTTTTGCTGAAGAATGAGAATCTAGGCATGATTAGAGCAAGAAATTTGATGAATTACGGTGAAAAATTGTGAATTTTAGAGGTGATTTTGGGGTTGGTTCGAATATGTGTGTGTGTGTGTTGTGGTGTAGAAGCAGACTCGCTGAGAGTTTTTGATCTGGCCAGTTTTCCAGCCTCATACGAACGCATGAGGTTGGTGTGTAAACCCCATGCGATCGCATGGGGTGCCGGCTACAGTGTTTTCAGGCTTTTTTTTTTATAAAACTTACACTTTATAAAACATAAAATTAATAAAATTTTAAAAAAAAATTTCTTTTTAGGATCAGGGCGTTTCGGATCGTTGTCCTAGTCCGTCCCTCGACAAAAATTTTAAAATTTGTCATTTTTAAGTGCGGTTTTAAAAGCAAAGATTTTTGGGTTTTTTAATGTTTTTTTGGCATACTTTAATTCAATAAGATTAAAAATAATGATAATAAAAGTTCTCGTCCCTCCCTCGGGTAAAGCAATTTCGGTTCAAAGACCTAGTTTTCAACTCACGACGAATTTTAAAAATCATATTTTTAACTTAGCGAAATAAAGTAAATTTTTGTTTTTAAATTAACACCAAACTTAAATTTAAAATGCATAAAATTAAAAATTCATATTAAAAATTCACACCAAACTTAAATTATATTTTTGTTTTTATACATACAAACTTATAAAAAATATTAATTTTTCAGATATTTACAATTTTAAAGAAGTTGATTTTAAAAAGTTTACAATATTATTTTAATATTAATATATTAATTTTAAAAACATGGTAAAAATAAAATTAAAATTTTTTTTGGCTTTTATCCCACTTTAATCAATCAAATATTATCAAAAATATACGCCCCTCTTTTCGGTAAAGTAATTTCAGTTCCATGACCTAATTTAACTCATGACGAATTTTTGAAATATTTTGGTTGATTGATTAAAGATATTTATACCTTAAGAATAAACTGTAAATTTCGCAGTGATGTAATAAAATTTTGAATGATATCAATAATTTCGGTCGCAAGACCTAATTTTATCGAATACCAATTTAATACTTTATAGCGAACAAATTATCGTTTATTATCAAAATGGTTAAAAATAAAAATAAAAATAAAAACTGTACAGACTTACCTGTGAGATAGTATTCTTAGTGATATGCTCTAGCCCACTCATAAGATAGTCGGACTAATTGATTTTCCATGGCTACATAGGCGTAACCTCGAGCATTTAATGTTTTTTTTTCTAAACATATGAACGGTCCATCTCTGCATAGAGTAATAAATTCGGTATTTGAATAGGTTTGATTATTTGAACATTTACCTTCGTGTGACCATTTTCCGCATTTGTGACATATTTCAAGGTTTCATGCTCTCCTTTTTGCTGCGGATTTTGATTTTCCTTTACCAAATTGTAACTTATTATCTTCGCATCTGGATTCTTTTCTTACTCCGTCCAATTTTTCTCTGATTACTGATACTATTTCACTTGGAAGGGTGTCATTATTACGTTTAGTAATCAAAGCGTGTAGCATTAGACCATGGTTTAATTCACAGGAAGTATTCATTTCGTAAAACCTAAAAAAATAAAAATTCAGAATGGGGGGAGAAGACTAGCTCTTTAGGGTCTGCTAGGGAAAGACCATTCGGGTTCCATTTTCGAGAACTGCACGAAAACAGAAAATCTAACTCTAACAAAAATACATATTATCCTTTAAAGACTTGATTCTCCCCACACTTAGTTAGCTGTGGTGTTGAAATTGTGATTAACTTCGTTGTCAACTTCCATCGGACTATCTATGTAATGTTTAACTCTGTGACCATTAACCTTAAATTCAATCCCATTTGAATTTATTAATTCTACTGTTCCGTATGGGAAAACTCTTTTGACTATGAATGGTCCAGACCATCTTGATTTCAATTTTCCAGGAAATAGCTTGAATCATGAATTGAAAAGAAGAACTCTATCTCCTTCTTTAAATTCTTTTGAACTTCTGATTCTTTTATCATGCCATTTCTTCGTTCTTTCCTTATAGATTAACGAATTTTCGTATGCTTCTTGTCTTAATTCTTCTAATTCGTTTAATTGACTTAACCGTAGACGTCCAGCTTCATGTATATCAAGATTACATGTCTTCAAAGCCCAAAATGCTTTGTGTTCAATTTCTACTGGAAGATGACATGCTTTTCCATAAACAAGTCTAAAAGGTGTGGTTCCAATTGGAGTTTTGTAGGCTGTTCTAAAAGCCCAGGGTGCATCCTCCAATTTAATGGACCATTCCTTCGGATTTGATCCTATAGTTTTCTCTAGAATACGTTTTAAAGCTCGGTTGGTATTTTCAACTTGTCCTCTTGTCTGTGGATGATAAGCAGTGGAGATTTTATGAGTTACTCCATATCTTTTAAGAACTTTCTCAAGTTGATTATTACAGAAATGAGTACCCTGATCACTTATTAAAGCTTTCGGCGTTCCAAACCTTGCAAAAAGACGTTTTAAAAAGTTGACTACAACTCGTGCATCGTTAGTTGGGAGAGCTTGTGCTTCCGCCCATTTAGATACATAATCAATGGCTACGAGAATGTATAGATTATTATGAGATTTTAAAAATGGACCCATAAAGTCAATACCCCAAATGTCAAATACTTCACATACTTGAATGACATTTTGTGGCATTTCATCACGTTGACTTATTTTTCCGGCTCTTTGACAAGCATCACAGGATTTGCAAAGAAGGTGTGCGTCTTTGTAAATTGTAGGCCAATAGAATCCAGCATCGTAAACTTTTCTTGATGTTAGTTGAGGCCCATAATGCCCTCCTGTTGGTCCCGTGTGACAATGGTTTAAGATTTTACTAGCTTCCTCCCGAATACACATCGGCGTATTATTCCATCTGGACAACTTTTAAACAAATGTGGATCTTCCCAGAAATAGTGTTTTATATCACTAAAGAATTTCTTTCGTTTTTGGTACGACAATCCTTTTTCAAGGAATCCACATACTAAATAGTTTGCATAGTCTGCAAACTATGGAATTTCATTATAATCTATCTTCAATAGATATTTATCAGGAAAGTTGTCTTGTATGGCCGATTCATTTAGAACTTCTAATTCGGGATTTTCAAGACGAGAAAGATGATCAGCGGCGAGATTTTCTGCTCCCTTTTTGTCTCGGATTTCAATATCGAACTCTTGTAAGAGTAAGATCCAACGGATTAATCTTGGTTTAGCATCTTGTTTTGAAAATAGGTATCTAAGAGCAGAATGGTCAGTATAGACCACCGTTTTAGCTAGAACGAGATATGAATGAAATTTGTCAAAAGCAAAGACAATAGCAAGGAGTTCTTTTTCAGTAGTTGTGTAATTTGTTTGTGCTCCTTGTAACGTCTTACTAGCATAATATATAGGTTGAAATCGTTTTTTAATCCTTTGTCATAAAACGGCTCCCATTGCAAAATCACTTGCGTCGCACATAAGTTCGAACGGTAGATTCCAATTTGGAGTTATCATGATCGGCGCATTAGTGAGTTTCTCTTTAAGAATATTAAAATATTTGATACATTCATCTGAAAAGATGAATGGAGCATCCTTTTCTAGGAGTTTATTCATAGGAGTGGCAATTTTAGAAAAATCTTTTATGAAACGTCGGTAAAAACCGGCATGCCCTAGAAAACTCCAAACTCCTCTAACATTGGTAGAATGTGGAAGTTTAGCAATTACATCTACTTTAGCTCTATCCACTTCAATTCCTTCCTTTGAAATTTTATGACTAAGAACGATGCCTTCTTTAACCATAAAATGGCATTTCTCCCAATTAAGAACTAGATTTGATTGTTCGCATCTAATAAGCATTTGTTCAAGATTAACTAGACATGTTTCAAAAGTATTACCGAAGACTGAAAAGTCATCCATGAAAACTTCCATGCATTCTTCTATCATGTCGTGAAAAATCGCCATCATGCACCTTTGAAAGGTTGCAGGGGCGTTGCAAAGTCCAAATGGCATGCGTTTGTAAGCAAAAGTACCATAAGGGCACGTGAACGTGGTTTTCTCTTGGTCCTCGGGTGCTATTGGAATTTGAAAATATCCGGAAAAACCATCAAGAAAACAATAGTAACTATTTCCGGCTAATCTTTCCAACATTTGATCAATGAAAGGTAAGGGAAAGTGATCTTTTCTGGTGGCGTCATTTAATTTTCTATAATCAATAAATACACGCCATCATGTTACAGTCCTAGTAGGAATAAGCTCATTTTTCTCATTTGTGATAACAGTCATGCCACCCTTTTTAGGCACGCATTGAACTGGGCTTACCCATGGACTATCAGAGATTGGATAAATTAAACCTGCATCAAGCAGTTTAATAATTTCTTTTTTAACAACATCTTGCATATTAGGAGTTAGTCTTCGTTGGCGTTGCACATATGTTTTATGACCTTCTTCCATAAGGATTTTATGTGTGCAATACGAAGGACTTATTCCTTTAATATCATGAATCTTCCATGCAATAGCTGGTTTATGAGCTTTCAGCACAGAAATGAGTTGAGATTTTTCATTTTTAGTAAGAGAAGATGATATTATTACAGGTAATTCAGATTCACCATGTAAATAAGCGTATTCTGTTTGGAAGTGGCTTTAACTCTAATGTCGGTGGTTCTTCTATCGATGATTTATATCGATATCTGTCTTCTTCTTTTAGCATTTGAATTTCTTCTGTTGTTGGTTCATATCCATTAGCCATAAGTGTAGCTAACATTTCAGTTTCATCAATTGGTTCAGTTCCTTCTCCTAAAGAACATTCTCCTGTTCCTTGTAATTCTGGAAATTCTTCTAACAATTCTGCATGTGATTCTATAGTTTGAATATAGTAACATGTATCATCTGTAGATTGCGGTTGTTGCATTGCTCTATCAACTGAAAAGGTAACACTCTCTTCCTCTATACTTAGGGTCAATTTCTTACCAAACACGTCTATCATTGCTTAGCCGTGTTTAAAAATGGTCTTCCTAATATGAGAGGAACTTGAGAATCTTCTTCCATGTCCAGAACAACAAAATCTACTGGAAATACTAAAGTACCAATTTTAACTAGCATGTTTTCCATTATCCCTCTAGGATTTTTTATTGATCGATCTGCTAGTTGTATGCTTATTCGTGTTGGTTTCAATTCTCCAAGGCCTAGTTTAGCGTATAGTGAATACGGCATTAAATTTATACTAGCACCTAAGTCTGCCAATGCTTCTATTGAACTAAGACTACCCAGAAAACATGGAATTGTGAAACTTCCTGGATCTGATAATTTTTCTGGTATCTTATTCAACAGCACTGCAGAACAATTAGCATTCATAGTAACAGCCGAGAGTTCTTCCATTTTCTTTCTATTTGTGATTAGATCTTTCAGAAAATTAGCATATCTAGGCATTCCTGAAATCACATCAATGAAAGGAAGATTTATATTTATCTGTTTAAACATATCCAAGAATTTGGATTGCTCGGCTTCAAGTCTCTCTTTTTTCATTTTACTCAGGTAAGGAAGTGGTGGTTGGTATGGTTTAACATAAGGTTTAGTCTTAACTGTTTTATCTTCATTAACCTTTTCAACTACCGGTTCTTTTTCCTTATCTTGTTCAGGTTGTGGTTCTTGTAGAGTAGGAATAGCTTCATCAGAAATTACAGGTATTTCAGGTGGTTTAAGTGTTGTACCACTTCTTGTGGTAATAGCTTTAGCTGTTTCATTCCGGGGGTTAGCATTTGTATCACTAGGTAGACTTCCCGGTTTTCTTTCACCTATTAACCTTGCTAGATTACTTACTTCTTGTTCCAGATTTTGAATAGAAGCTTGTTGATTTCTAAATGCTTGAGCATTTTGTTCATTCGTTTGTTTCGGAGATGTGAAAAACTGTGTTTGAGATTCAACTAGCTTCGTCATCATATCTTCTAAATTCGGCTTTTTATCATCGGTTTGTGGTGGTTTGTTTTGAAAATAAGGTCTTTGCTGGTTGTAAGTATTGTTGGATACTTGTTGATTGTTAGGACCTTGTTGGTTGTTGTATGGAACATTTCGGTTATAATTCTGGTTTTGATTGTAGATTGGTCTTGGCGGTTGATAATTATTCTGATAATTATTTTCAGGCCTTTGGTTTAGATATGAAACATTCTCTCTTTGTTCCATTGTTAGTTCAATACTGAGACAATCTTTTGTCAAATGAGGTCCTCCACACTGCTCACAACTAATTCGTATTGAGTGGATATCTTTAGTCATCTTTTCCAATCGTCTCTCGACAGCATCTATCTTTGCGGAAATGGAATCTAAGTCATGGCTAGAATAGGCTCTAGCTGCTTTAGATGATCTAACGATATCTTTTTCTTAGTGCCATTCATGTGAGTGGGAAGCAGTGTTATCAATAATTTTGTAAGCATCAGTTTCGATTTTCTTCATAATAAAACCACCAGCTGCTATATTTATGTCTTTCCTTGTAGTGATGTCGCATCCTTGGTAGAATATTTGTACTATTTGACAGGTGTCTAAACCATGTTGCGGACATCCTCTTAATAATTTACCAAATCTTGTCCATGCCTCATATAGAGTTTCATTTGGTTTCTATGTGAACGTAACAATTTCTCCTTGAAGTCTTACGGCTTTAGATGCCGGAAAGAATTGTTTAAGAAATTTTTCAACTAAAACGTCCCATGTATCAATCGCCCCTTCAGGTAACGATTCCAACCAATCTTTGGCTTCTCCCTTTAAAGTCCAGGGAAATAACATGAGATATATCTGTTCATCCTCCACTACTCTTATTTTAAATAAAGTGCAGATTCTATTAAATGTACGAAGATGTTCATTTGGATCTTCCTTCGGTGCACCACTAAATCGGCATTGATTAGTCACCATATGTAGAATTTGTCCTTTGATTTCATAATCTGGCGCATTAATGTCTGGATGAGTAATTGCGTGACCTTGGCCAGTGCGTTTAGCTCTCATTCGGTCTTCCATACTTAGAGGTTCCAGATTTTCCATGATTGAATTTGTTGAATCTGAATCACTAGAGGATTCTGATTTAATGGTTGGTTCCTCAACAATCTCTGTTTGAATGATTGGTGGTTCCGGAGGAAAAATTAATGGTTCAGGATCTCGAAATCGTCCCTGAATATTCTCCCCGTTCTCAATTGTGAGGTCGGGTTCAAAAAATGGATTATCGGAAATTTGAATTGGAGTACTTGGTCGACTGGATGACGATTCTAAAGAAAAATCAACGGCGGTAATATTAGCTAGATGTCTTGATCGAGTTACAGGTGGTGAACGTACAAAAGGTGGTGAACGTTTTGCTCGATGCATTCACTGAATATCCTATTAGTTTTTAAAAAGAAAGAAAAATTATATAAGTTATCCAATTAATAGACTTTTCTGATTTTGCCCACGTTTCGAATAGCCAAAAGATGCAGCAGAGGGGCAGGATTCGTTTGGTCTCAATATAATTGAGTACTGTTTGGCTCCAATAACCCGGTCCACGTACAAATCCAACTATTACTACGAACCAGAAAATTTTGATGTCTATCAATTTAACCGCTTAAAATAATTTTTCGTAATTTAAAGAAATTTAGAGAAGAAGTAGAAAATTCTATGTCCTAAAAACTAGAATGGCGAGAAATAAGAAAGAAAAAGAGCGCGTCGGTATTAAAATTGGAGAAATAAGAAAGAAAAAGAGTGACTTATAAAACTTTAAAACATTCGACTAACCCAACCTTATTATTATCACTAACTTAAAATTAAAATTGCAAATTGAGATTACTAATTGGAGTGATAATTGATACATAGGTAAAAGGCGTCGAAAAATAAAAATAAGAAAGTAGCGCGTTGAAACTTAAAAAGGAACTAAAAACTAAGAATTAAAAGTTGTGTCTAAAAATATTAAAGCTTACAAGTAAAACTATATCCCAAATGGCAATATCTTAAAAAGGTACTAAAACTTAAAAAGACGTCGCAAAATTCTAAAGTACATAAATCTTAGTCTTAAAGAAAAAGCACTTAAGGGATTTTACGGCAAAGCCTAAAAATCTAGAAGTAAAAATAACTATGGCAAAAACTATATCTTAAAACTAAATACGAACGAAAAATACAAATATTACGCTAAAATAATTAAAAAAAGACAAAATATAAAAATATACTAAAAGTTGTAAAAAGTACAATTTTTATAAAAATATTATTTTTATATTATTTATTTTATAAAACTATTAATTTTATAATTTAATTAAACTAAATAAACTAAAAATACAAATTAATTAAAATCTAAACTAACTAATTAAATATTAAAAACCTAATTAGGGTTTTAAATTAAATAATAATAATAATAACCCGTAATTAATGCTGAACTAGGGCTTCCTGTGGCCTGTCAGAGACCCTCATGCGATCGCATGAGTAATTGCCTTCGGGCTCATGCGATCGCATGAGCTAGGATTTTGGGCCAGGTTACGGGCTGCTACATTACGGGCCTCGAGTTTTAATATTTTTATTTTTTGTTTTTTTGTTTGTTTTGCTGTGTTGAAATAAATATATATAATATATTTTTATAATTTAAATAAAACTTATATTTTTATAAAATAAAGATAAAGAAACTTTTATAGAACTTAAATATTTAACAAACTCTTAAAAATATTTATATTTTTATTTTTCTTTTTATATTTTAGAATATTTAAAACGTATTTTTACAAAAGCATATTTTTTTTATCAAAGTAAACTAAAAATTAAAAATGTTTTTTTTTATATTAGCGTTGCGCTTCCGGCTTTTAAGTTAGATTTGTTCCCCGGCAGCGGCGCCAAAAATACTTGATGTGCGTAGAGGTGTATTTGAAATAGCTTATATTTTACTAGGAAAAACTATTAAATATGATACAATTTTACACAAGATATTTATTTATTTATAGAACGGATATAACTAAACCTTGCTACAACACTTATAGGCAGTGTACCTAATCATACAGTAGTGTAGTTTTTATTAAGTCCGGTTCGTTCCACAGGGAAATCTTTTAAACAAAGCTTAATGCTATATTAGTTTTATTTTATAAACATACAAATATATATAAGTAATATTATTATTATAAAAGGGGGTTTTTACCGTTTAATGACCGGTTTGTCGATTTTTAAAACTTTAGTCGTAGTTAAAACCTAATGTAAAATATTAAATAAATAAAAGACTTAATTTAAAGCGTAAAGTAAATAACGATAATGAAATTGCGATAAATAAAAGTGCGATAAAATAAAATTACGATAATTAAAGAGTACGAAAATTAAAAGTGCAATTAAATACAATGACAATAAATAAAAGTGCAATTAAATACAATAACAATAAATAAAAGTACAATAATTAGAAGTGCAATTAAATATGAAAATAAAGGAATTATGCTTATTTAAACTTCCGTAATCATGATGTTTGACGTGTTGATTTTTAGTTTATTCCCATGGGTTAATTGTCCTTTGTCCTGGATTATTTAATATGTCCGTCTGGTTTTTGTCCATAACAGTCCATCAGTCATAAATATAAAGTACGAGTGTCCTTGTCAAATTATCCTTATACCCGAAGTTAAATATTCCAACTAATTGGGGACTTAAACTGTAACAAGGTCTTAATACTTTGTTTAATAATTACACCAGGATATCGACTGCGTGTAACCCAAGGTTTTAATACTTTGATATCAATTATGCCAAGTGTCCTTGTACATAATTTCACCCCTATTTTAATAATTCCATAGACTATTAATCCATTCCCGTATCCGGTTAAATGAACGATTATTCGTACATATAAATATCTCGCCCATCGTGTCCGATCGAGTGTATATGGTTATTTATAGGGACGTCCAATTGTAAATATTTATATTAAAATTAACAAACTATCATTTAGTTAAACAAATATAAAGCCCATTAATAGCCCATAGTCTAATTTCCACAAGTGTCGTTCTTTTGTCCAAACCCCAATTATGGTACAAAGCCCAATTACCTAATTTTAGTATTTAGCCCAACATCATGATTACTTCGTTTTAAATAAGCATAATAATAACTTAGCTACGAGGCATTAATGTAAAAAGGTTGAACATAACTTACAATGATTAAAAATAGCGTAGCGTTACACGGACAGAATTTCGACTTACACCCTTACAACATTCGCTAACATACCCTTATTATTAGAATTTAAAATTAAAATTAAAATTAAAATATATATATATATATATATATATATATATACACGTTGAGAGTTGGATGGATGGATATCTTTTTGATGCACCAAACTGCGACTTTTATAGGCATGTGGGCTGGAAAAGGGCCTCATGCGATCGCATGGGCTTTGCCCTTCAAGGCCATACGATCGCATGGCCAGCTGGGGAGGCTCAAAAGTCTTTAAAAACGTGGGCTGCTTATTTATTTATTATATAATATAATATATAATTAAATTTAATTATATATATATTATATTATATTCTTGTACTCCGTTGACTTGTAATTTTTAGTCCGTTGCATCGAGCGTTGAGAGTTGACTCTGGTCCCGGTTTCGGATTTTCGAACGTCCGTGCGTACAATTTAATATCTTGTACTTTGCGTTTTGAATCTTGTACTCTTGTAATTCTGAGACGTTTCTTATCAATAATTGGGACCTCTTTGATTGTACTTTGTACTTTTGAGCTTTTTGGTCGTTTGCGTCTTCAATTCGTCGAATCTGTCTTTTGTCTTCACCTTTTATTATTTAAACGAATACCACTTGTAAATAGAACAATTGCAACTAAAAGCTTGTCTTTCTTGAGGGATAATGCTATGAAATATGTAACGTCCTCCCAATAGGGTCTGGAAGGAACGTCACTAATATCAAAACATACCAACATATTATAATAAACGAGAACAATACTAAATGATGAATTTAACTTTAATGAGTACGCAGCGGAAAATGAAATATCGTTACATTGACAGGAATAACAATATCGTAAATGTTCACATGCAGAAGTAATAAATGCGATATCTCTTGATCCTATGTCCAAGTAGCATCACATAAGCAGTAAGTATAAGAGCTTGAATCAAACAGCACCTGAGACAAAACATGCTAAAGTGTCAACCAAAAAGGTTGAGTGAAGTTCATAGGTTTAACAAAAAGTTTGTCGTTGTTTTAGACCACAAGATTTAGTTTGTAAAGTTGATCTCCCGCAGGATCAAAAAGTTATGCCAATGCATGATATTTAGACTAAACGTTCAAGTTTGCCCCATGACAAGTTGTGTCTGTCCTTGTCGGTTTAATTTCATTATTAAGTAATACAATGACTTGGTCAAATGTATCGGGGAAGTTACTCCCGATAGGCCTACCCCCAATAATTAAGCATGCAGTAGCAATTAAAAATATCACTGTAGGGACTTAGTCGGACATAGCCGGGTATAGCATAGTTTAACAGTTTGGTACTTGTGTCTAAATTGTAAAAAGTAAAAACAGCATGTGTCTCACCCCAAGTAAAGTAAGTAAGTTTGCTAGCAATAAAGAGGGGCTATGAATTCACCTTAGTAAGTAGAGAGAGAGTTATTCCTCGAAATAAAGAGTTGAACGAGTGAGCAGGAAAGTCAACCTATTGACATTTAAGAGTAGTTAAGTGTTTTGCCCATGTTTAAGTTTAAGTATGTGTTTGTTTTACTAAGTTTCTATTCCTAGTAAGTTACTATTTTTATAAAGTTTCCATTTTTAGAAAGTTTCTTATTTTACTAAGTTTCTATGACTAGAGAGTTTCTACTTTTATCAGTGTTTTTCATTTTAGGATACTTGCCGTATTAGATAAGCTTCCAATCACCCCTTTCCCTTCGAATGGCTAATTTAGATCTAGGGGCTTGAGCCATAGGACCCTTTAAATCGGAAATCCAAACCCTCTGCCTAGAATCTCATAGAAACCATTCGTCAAGAAAGTTCGAAGATCTATACATCTCTAATACATATCCCAAAATGTTTTTATGTTACAATATAAGTAGTAGGTTATAGGTGCTAGTAATAGTAATAGTGTATACATGTTATTTATTTTATTTTTAATTGCATATAATTTATAACATTATTTACATGTTTCGGTAAAAATAATAACCGAAGTAAAAAGTAAAAAGTAAAAAGTAAAAAGTAAAAAAATAAAAAGTAAGAAAAGAATACTTACTAGTAGTAATTCTTTAAAGAGAGAATGAGAGAAATTTTGGCGTGAGTTTGAATGAGAAATGAGGGGTATTTATACTTGAAAAAATTAGGTAAAAAGAATAAAATAATTAAAAGAAAAAGAAATATTTTAATTCTTAATGGGATTTTAAAATTAAAAAGTATTAAATGTTAGATCATGGGATAATGCACAAAATAAAATAATAAAAGTAGTTTTTCCATTACAATTTTTAATTAAAAAGTAATTTATTTATTTATTTATTTATTTATTTATTTTTTTCATTTATTTTAAGGATTTTTTTATATAAATAAACAAATTGATTTAATGCTTTTCCAAGAATATTTGTCAATAATATTTTATTTTATTTATTTTTTATTTTTTTTATTTAATTAATAAATACAAATTTTGAATAAAAATAATAAATAATTCGGTATTTTGTATTTTTAATAATAATTATAATTTTAATTATTAAACTATAGTTTTAGTAAGTTTGTAAATATTATTACATTTATATATAATTAGATTTATTATATAGTTAAATATATAATACATTAACTAAATAATAAAAGTGATACAAAGTTTATATACTTAGTTAAATTATGTCAAATTATATAAATTAATAATATATTATTTATTTAAGCGTACATTGTTGACTAAAAATTACTATTCGGTCAATATTTAATTGTATATAACAACCCTTAATACATGTAGTCAGACATATAACCCTAGGGTTAATTCAGTAAATTTAGAAGTCGAAAAGTGAGGGTTGTTACAGTACCTCCCCGTTAATAAAAACTTCGTCCCGAAGTTTTAGGTAGACTTCTCGGATGCATCAGCGGTTGAGAAGAGATGGGGATATTTCTGTTTCATTTGGTCTTCACGTTCCCAGGTATACTCGAGGCCACGTCGTGAATTCCAACGGATCTTAACAATAGGTATGGTGCTTTGTTTTAAGCGTTTAGCATATCGGTCCATGACTTCTACGGGTTCCTCTATGAAGTGCATTTTATCATCAATGCGAATGTCATCCAAAGGAATAACGAGAGTGTCATCAGCGAGACACTTTTTAAGATTCGAAACATGAAATACGTTGTGTACGCTGCTAAGTTCAGCAGGTAATTCTAATCGATAAGCCACGGGTCCGATCCTTTCAGTAATCTTGAAGGGTCCAACAAAACGCGGACTTAGTTTGCTTCTTTTACCAAAACGAACGACGCCTTTCCAAGGGGATACTTTCAACATGACTTTGTCACCAACTTGGAATTCCAAATCTTTCCGACCTTTATTAGCATAGCTCTTCTGTTGGCTGCGGGCAGTTTCTATTCGTTTCTTAATCTGAACTATCTTTTCAGTTGTCTCGTGTATGATTTCAGGATCAGTTAACTGTCTGTCCTCTAATTCATCCCAGCACAGTGGGGATCTACATTTTCGTCCATATAAGGCCTCAAAAGGTGCAGCCTTAATACTTGAGTGGTAACTATTATTGTAAGAGAATTCAACCTAAGGCAAATGTCTATCCCAGCCTTTGCCGAAGTCGATAACACAAGCGCGAAGCATATCTTCCAATGTTTGAATGGTTCGTTCACTTTGACCATCGGTTTGCGGATGATAAGCAGTACTCATGTCGAGTTGAGTTCCAAGAGCAGCTTGTAAGGATTTCCAGAATCTGGAAGTGAATCTACTGTCGTGATCGGATATGATTGATATAGGAACACCATGACGAGAGACAATTTCTTTGATATACAGTTGTGACAATCTCTCCATCTTGTCGGTCTCCTTGATCGGTAAGAAATGAGTAGATTTAGTAAGACGATCTACTATGACCCATATAGTATCATTGCCACTAGAAGTATTGGGCAATTTAGTAATAAAGTCCATAGCGATACATTCCCACTTCCACTGTGGAATATCGGGTTGTGTCAACAGACCAGAAGGCTTTTGATGTTCAGCCTTGACTTTCAAACAAGTGAGACACTTACTAACATAAGTAGCAATGTCGGCTTTCATATTAGGCCACCAGTAGAATTCCTTCACATCGTGGTACATCTTACTGGAACCCGGATGAATAGAATACCTAGTCTTATGCGCTTCATCTAAGACTAGTTCACAGAGATTACCGAAGCGAGGAACCCAAATTCTGTTGCCAAAGTACCGTGTACCATTAGCTTTCACTTGGAGTTGGTTCTCAAAACCGATAGGTCCTTCACCTTCGATAAGTGTTGGTTTAATAGCTTCCAGTTGAGCTTCGCAGATTCGTGATATAAGATTTGATTTGATTTTCAGGTTTAAGGCACGAACACGTTTAACATCGTCTTTTCGACTAAGGGCATCAGCAACTACGTTTGCCTTGCCAGGATGATATTCCATCTTACAGTTATAATCGTTCAATAACTCGAGCCATCGGCTTTGCCTCATATTCAGCTGTTTTTGATCAAAGATGTGTCGAAGACTTTTATGGTCAGTGTACACCATAAACTGGGTACCATATAGATAATGTCTCCATATCTTTAATGCAAATACCACGGCACCTAACTCAAGGTCGTGTGTGGTATAGTTCTCCTCGTGTTTCTTCAACTGTCTAGATGCGTAGGCAATAACCTTTTCACGTTGCATTAAAACACAACCAAAGCCTTGCTTTGAGGCATCGCAGTAAACAACAAAATCGTCAGTACCTTCAGGTAAAGATAGAATCGGGGCTGTGGTCAACTTCTCTTTCAGAATCATGAAAGCAGATTCCTGTTCTTTGGACCACTCAAACTTCTTCCCTTTTTGAGTTAGCTTCGTAAGAGGTTTGGCAATAAGGGAAAAATCCTTTATGAATCTCTGATAATAACCGGCAAGTCCCAAAAATTGACAAATATGTTTCGTAGTCTTTGGTATCTCCCAGTTCTGGATAGCGGTAATCTTAGCTGGATCGACATGTATTCCATTACTATCAACAATGTGTCCGAGGAATTGTACGGTTTTGAGCCAAAACTCGCACTTAGAAAACTTAGCGTAGAGTTGTTCCTTTCGTAAGAGTTCAAGAATCACGCGCAGATGTTGCTCATGTTCCTTCTCATTCTTGGAGTAGATCAAAATGTCATCAATGAAAACAATGACGAATTTATCGAGATAAGGTTTGCAGACACAGTTCATGAGTTCCATGAAAACGGCAGGAGCATTGGTCAAACCAAAGGGCATGACACAGAATTCATAGTGCCCATAACAAGTGCGAAAAGCAGTCTTAGGAATATCAGATTCCTTGACTCTAAGTTGGTGATATCCAGACCTCAAATCAATCTTTGAATAAACACTTGACCCTTGAAGTTGGTCGAATAGATCATCAATACGTGGCAACGGATAACAGTTCTTGATAGTAAGCTTGTTAAGTTCGCGGTAATCAATGCACATCCTTAACGTACCATCCTTCTTTTTAACAAATAGAATAGGAGCTCCCCATGGGGACGAGCTTGGACGAATGAAACCTTTATCCAATAGTTCTTGGAGCTGGTTGGAAAGTTCCTTCATTTTGGAAGGTGCTAAACGGTATGGTGCTTTAGCAATAGGAGCAGCACCGGGAGCTAAATTAATTTGAAATTCAACTTGTCGAGGAGGTGGAAGACCAGGAAGATCTTCGGGAAACAAATCGGGAAAGTCTTTAACCACTGGTACATCTTCAATACACTTCTCTTTCAATTCGATCATCTTAACGTGGACTAGAATAGCTGGATAACCTTTCATAAGGTGTTTGCAGGTTTTAATACAGGAGATAATGTCGAGATTGGAACCACTCTTTTCACCTAAGAGTCTCTCCATTTCCCAATGGAACATGAACAGTTTTATCGTAACACATGATATAAATAAAATACTTTATTTTATTAAGGAACTAGGCATTAAATAACCCTTAATACACGATTCGGAATTAGAAATAGTTTTAAGGCATAGCCTTTACATAGATGGAAAAATAGGAAAGATAACTAAAGATTATTAAGATTGAAATAATCTTCATATCTCTTCTTTTCGTCCTCAAACTGCTTCATCACTTTTTCCATGTTATTCTTCACAAGTTTCTCTAACCTTTCAGTTTGAGAGTCGAGAGACTCTTTGATAAACTTATCATATCGCTCGTTCTTCCCTTTTTGCTTTTCGTAGAGATATTCGAGATTGTCATAAAGGTTGGTAACACGACTGTTAACGGCATTGATGTCGTATTCCCTTAAGGCAAGTTGTTTATCGACTCGGCTTCTCTCCATTTTTATTCGGAAGTTAACATCCTCCTGGAGATGAGCAAGTGATTGCTTTCCCCAACGAGTGTTGCGTTCTTCCTCGTACTTTAGGAGCCTTAACTCTTTTCTTAGTTCAACATTTTCCTCCACCAACTTCTTAATTTTGCGATCCTTCTCATCCATACGGACCTCCACTCTCGCCATGTGGCGAAGCAATCCCTCATACTTAGCAGCATCATTATAAGAAGAAGATCGGACTCTTTTCCTTGACGGACCAGTTTCCTTAGGACGTTTCCCCTTGTCTTCAGTTTTCGAGGTCGGGTAGTGATCGGGAGAATTAGGTAAAGTATCCGGACTATAGTTTGGTGAACGAGGACCACCAAAGCCATAAGGTGGACTTTGGAGTGGTCTTTCTGTGGAAGACCTTTCAGTATCTTTTTCGGTTGGCTTGAAAAGATTCATTTTGGTCGTTTGATGATAATTAGACATCCTAACATTAGGAAGGATATTTTGATTAGAATCTTTAAGTCAAGTTTATTAAATCATAATCGTTAAGATTATGGGGCAATCCTAAGTGCTTTAATTCTAAGGCAGGAAAGGTTATAGTTTCCTAGATTGCTAAGGCACCCTAGCTAACAAGTAAGGCACACATAAAGATGCAATCCTGGTTCTCTATAACAGCCTGGTTATGCTCTGATACCAATCTGTAACGTCCTCCCAATAGGGTCTGGAAGGAACGTCACTAATATCAAAACATACCAACATATTATAATAAACGAGAACAATACTAAATGATGAATTTAACTTTAATGAGTACGCAGCGGAAAATGAAATATTGTTACATTGACAGGAATAACAATATCGTAAATGTTCACATGCAGAAGTAATAAATGCGATATCTCTTGATCCTATGTCCAAGTAGCATCACATAAGCAGTAAGTATAAGAGCTTGAATCAAACAGCACCTGAGACAAAACATGCTAAAGTGTCAACCAAAAAGGTTGAGTGAAGTTCATAGGTTTAACAAAAAGTTTGTCGTTGTTTTAGACCACAAGATTTAGTTTGTAAAGTTGATCTCCCGCAGGATCAAAAAATTATGACAATGCGTGATATTTAGACTAAACGTTCAAGTTTGCCCCATGACAAGTTGTGTCTGTCCTTGTCGGTTTAATTTCATTATTAAGTAATACAATGACTTGGTCAAATGTATCGGGGACGCTACTCCCGATAGGCCTACCCCCAATAATTAAGCATGCAGCAGTAATTAAAAATATCACTGTAGGGACTTAGTCGGACATAGCCGGGTATAGCATAGTTTAACAGTTTGGTACTTGTGTCTAAATTGTAAAAAGTAAAAACATCATGTGTCTCACCCCAAGTAAAGTAAGTAAGTTTGCTAGCAATAAAGAGGGGCTATGAATTCACCTTAGTAAGTAGAGAGAGAGTTATTCCTCGGAATAAAGAGTTGAACGAGTGAGCAGGAAAGTCAACCTATTGACATTTAAGAGTAGTTAAGTGTTTTGCCCATGTTTAAGTTTAAGTATGTGTTTGTTTTACTAAGTTTCTATTCCTAGTAAGTTACTATTTTTATAAAGTTTTCATTTTTAGAAAGTTTCTTATTTTACTAAGTTTCTATGACTAGAGAGTTTCTACTTTTATCAATATTTTTCATTTTAGGATACTTGCCGTATTAGATAAGCTTCCAATCACCCCTTTCCCTTCGAATGGCTAATTTAGATCTAGGGGCTTGAGCCATAGGACCCTTTAAATCGGAAATCCAAACCCTCTGCCTAGAATCTCATAGAAACCATTCGTCAAGAAAGTTCGAAGATCTATACATCTCTAATACATATACCAAAATGTTTTTATGTTACAATATAAGTAGTAGGTTATAGGTGCTAGTAATAGTAATAGTGTATACATGTTATTTATTTTATTTTTAATTGCATATAATTTATAACATTATTTACATGTTTCGGTAAAAATAATAACCGAAGTAAAAAGTAAAAAGTAAAAAGTAAAAAGTAAAAAGTAAAAAGTAAAAAGTAAAAAAATAAAAAGTAAGAAAAGAATACTTACTAGTAGTAATTCTTTAAAGAGAGAATGAGAGAAATTTTGGCGTGAGTTTGAATGAAAAATGAGGGGTATTTATACTTGAAAAAATTAGGTAAAAAGAATAAAATAATTAAAAGAAAAAGAAATATTTTAATTCTTAATGGGATTTTAAAATTAAAAAGTATTAAATGTTAGGTCATGGGATAATGCACAAAATAAAATAATAAAAGTAGTTTTTCCATTACAATTTTTAATTAAAAAGTAATTTATTTATTTATTTATTTTTTTCATTTATTTTAAGGATTTTTTTATATAAATAAACAAATTGATTTAATGCTTTTCCAAGAATATTTGTCAATAATATTTTATTTTATTTACTTTTTATTTTTTTATTTAATTAATAAATACAAATTTTGAATAAAAATAATAAATAATTCGGTATCTTGTATTTTTAATAATAATTATGATTTTAATTATTAAACTATAGTTTTAGTAAGTTTGTAAATATTATTACATTTATATATAATTAGATTTATTATATAGTTAAATATATAATACATTAACTAAATAATAAAAGTGATACAAAGTTTATATACTTAGTTAAATTATGTCAAATTATATAAATTAATAATATATTATTTATTTAAGCGTACATTGTTGACTAAAAATTACTATTCGGTCAATATTTAATTGTATATAACAACCCTTAATACATGTAGTCAGACATATAACCCTAGGGTTAATTCAGTAAATTTAGAAGTCGAAAAGTGAGGATTGTTACAAAATATATGTTCATTTTTAGCATTATCACTTATATTGGGCTGCTCAGATCTGGCTATTGAGGTTCGAATGAATAGTGATGTTTAGTGCCTGAACACGAAGAGGTTCCATCCTCTCCTTTTGACTCAAAGCGTCGGCTACAACATTGGCCTTGCCAGGGTGATAACGAAGTTCACAATCATAGTCGTTCAGTGTCTCGATTGTAACGACCCAGATTTTTCCGACCGTTTTATACATATGAGATTAATATTTACATAAATTAAACATTACCAACATGATAAGCAATCCAAATTATTGAGTCTTGTGTTTTTGAAAAGAGTTTTACACAGCGTTTGATCGTCCAATTTGACCGATGATATCACGAACTATATAACATACGATAATTATACGATTATGTACATATACGTATTTATACATATTTAACATGATCTAAGAATGGTTTAACATATCATTGTGTACTAATAACAATGAGTTATAAGTATACTTTGAGACTACTAACTTAAGTTTTCAAAACGGTAACTATACGTAACGTTCTTTGACATATATACCTATAATCTATAATGCTTATACAAGTATCGTATAAATATGTATTTAATTACTTTAAAGGACTTAAATACATAAAACAATATAAGTATATTCACAAAAGATAGTTATATTTGAATTCTCGTTCCGTTTTCTCAAGATTTCTACACGTATACCTAGGGTATATGTACCCGTATTATATGCAGCTTCTAGATGTATTTACTATTGATAAATACCAATTATTAGACCTCAATTATCTGCTCTTAGCAGAAATTGTTAGTCAACAACATGTGGGATCAATTAGGAAGACTTATGAGCTAAAAATCAAAACTTAAAATCTATATATATACATACATATACACGTTTTTTATATACATACATATACTTCCATATCAACTTTATTTTAAGATAAATGATCTTCTAAACTCTCTCATCTTCAACCTTCAAGTGTTCTTCAAGGTCTTCATAAGTTTCTAGCTTCATAATCAAGGTAAAACTATGTTTAAACTTTGATTCAATTCATGTAAGTTAATTATCTTAAATCAAGATATAAACTTACTTACAACCTTTGTTTCTTTCATGATTTCACTTCTTAATCTTCCAAGTCATCAAGTATTGTAGCTTATGATACTCCACGGGAAGAACTTAAAACAATGCTAATCAACGAGTATTGTCCAAGGAACGAGGTTAGGAAGTTGGAAGCTGAATTACGAAGCCTGAAAGTTGTTGGTACTGAACTCACCAACTACAATCAGCGATTCATGGAATTAGCTTTGCTATGTCCCGAATTGGTACCAACCGAAGAACGGAAGATAGAACTGTACAAAGATGGTTTGCCTAAAAATGTCAAGGCAAATGTTACAGCATCGAAACCCAAGACTATTCATGAAGCCATCACCATGGCAAACGAGTTGATGGACCAGATTATTTTGGATAAGAACACCAATGTCAAGACATCAGAAAACAAAAGAAAGTGGGATGGTAATCATCAACAATCCAACAAGAAACAAGAAACCACGCAAGGTGCGGGTAGTGGTTCAAGCTCAGGTTACAAAGGACGAAATTCTTTATGTAACAGATGCCACAAACATCACTCTGGTTATTGTAATGTGGTGTGCGATAATTGTAATCGAAGGGGTCATCTTGCTGAAGATTGTATGATTCTCGTTACAAATATAAATGGCACCAAGACTCCTGCCAACAATGCAAATAGAACTGCCTTGGCCACTGTTACTTGTTATGGGTGTAGGAAACAGAGTCATTATAAGAGCCAGTGCCCGAATCCAGAGAATAATAACGGATCTGCACGTGGAAGAGCATTTATTATTAATGCTAGAGAGGCGTGTGAAGACCCGGAGCTTGTTACGGGTACGTTTACCATTAATAACTTATCAGCATCTATTATATTTGATACTGGTGCCGATAGAAGTTATATGTGTAGAGACTTTTACGCTAAATTGAATTGTTCATCATTACCTCTAGATGCTAAGTACATGATTGAGTTAACTAATGGTAAACTAATTAAAGCCGATAAAATCTGCCGTGATTGTAAAATAAATCTAGCCGGAGAAATGTTTAAAATTGATTTGATACCCGTAGAATTAGGAAGTTTTGATGTAATAGTCCGCATGGACTGGATGTCCAAAATAGGAGCTGAAGTTGTGTGTGCCAAGAAGGCCATTCGCATTCCTCGTAAGGATAAAATGCCAGTAATGATTTATGGAGAGAAGGGTAACTCAAAGCTAAAACTCATTAGCTGTTTGAAAGCCCAAAAGTGCTTGAAGAAAGGGTGCTATGCTATCCTAGCACATGTTAATAAAGTCGAAACAAAAGAAAAAGAGAAGTGCATCAACGACGTGCCTGTGGCAAGAGATTTTCCTGAAGTCTTTCTGGAAGAGTTGCCGGGATTACCTCCATTTAGATCTGTAGAATTTCAAATAGATCTAGTACTAGGAGCTGCACCAGTGGCTCGTTCTCCATACAGACTTGCACCATCTGAGATGAAAGAGTTACAAAGCCAGTTACAAGAATTACTGGACCGTGGTTTCATTCGACCGAGCACTTCACCGTGGGGAGCTCCGATTTTATTTTTCAAGAAGAAAGATGGATCCTTCCAAATGTGTATAGATTACCGTGAATTAAATAAGTTAACTATCAAGAATCGGTATCCACTACCGAGAATGGACGACTTATTTGATCAACTGCAAGGATCATGTTTTTATTCAAAATCGATCTAAGATCGGGCTATCATCAACTACGCGTCAAAGAAGAAGATATTCCGAAAACTGCTTTCCGGACACGCTACAGTCATTACGAATTTTTGGTCATGCCGTTTGGATTAACGAATGCGCCAGCTGTATTCATGGACCTCATGAATCGAGTTTGTAGTCCGTATCTAGATAAGTTTGTTATCGTTTTCATTGACGATATTCTCATCTATTCCAAAAATGAGCAAGAGCATGAGCAGCATTTAAGGTTGGTATTAGAATTGTTAAGAAAAGAACAGTTATACGCCAAATTTTCTAAGTGTGCATTTTGGTTGAAAGAAGTGCAATTTCTTGGCCACGTTGTTAGTAGCAAAGGAATTCAGGTTGATCCAGCTAAAATTGAGGCCATTGAAAAATGGGAGACTCCTAAGACACCAACACAAATACGTCAATTTTTGGGCCTAACCGATTATTATAGAAGGTTTATTCAAGATTTTTCCCAAATAGCTAGACCATTGACAGCGTTAACATAAAAAGGGAAGAAGTACGAATGGACCTCTGAGCAGGAGAGTGCATTTTAATTACTGAAGAAGAAGTTGACTACGGCGCCTATTTTATCGTTACCTGAAGGGAACGATGATTTTGAGATATATTGTGACGCTTCGCGACAAGGTTTTGGTTGCGTCCTTATGCAACAAAAGAAAGTTATTGCGTACGCATCCCGACAATTGAAGATTCACGAACAAAATTATACGATGCGTGATCTAGAACTGGGAGCAGTAGTGTTTACATTGAAGATATGGAGACACTACTTATATGGGGTTAAATGCACTGTGTTTACCGATCATAAAAGCCTTCACATATTTTCGATCAGAAACAGCTGAACATGAGGCAACGTAGGTGGGTCGAGCTGATAAACGACTATGATTGTGAGATTCACTATCATCCCGGGAAAGCAAATGTAGTGGCCGACGCTCTAAGTAGAAAGGAACGAGAGCTAATTCGAGTACGAGCGATGAACATAAAAATTCACATGAATCTCAATTCACAAATCAAAGAAGCTCAACGAGAAGCTCTTACTAAGGAAAACATAGGAAATGAAATAATGAAGAAGTATGAGAAGCAACTCGTTATACAAGAAGATGGAATTCGATATTTTGCAAAACGTATTTGGGTACCAAAGTTGGGTGGATTAAGGAAGTTGATATTGAACGAGGCACATAAGACAAGATACTCGATACATCCTGGAGTTGGAAAGATGTATCAAGATCTTAAGACGCATTATCGGTGGCCTAATTTAAAGATAGATGTTACAACATATGTCGGGGAATGTTTAACTTGTTCCAAAGTCAAAGCAGAACACCAGAAGCCGTCAGGGTTACTTCAACAACCAGAAATCCCAGAATGAAAATGGGACGGTATTACCATGGATTTTATCACAAAGCTACCCAGGACTGCATGGGGTTATGACACCATTTGGGTAATAGTTGATCGTCTCACCAAATCTGCACATTTCTTGCCTATAAAGGAAACGGATAGAATGGAGAAACTATTACAATTATACATAAAGGAAATTGTTTCAAGGCATGGAATACTTATTTCCATTATATCCGATCGTGATAGTAGATTTACATCAAAGTTCTGGCAATCACTACAGGAAGTGTGAAGACCCGTCCTAATCCATCCTGACGAAGTCCATATCGATTATAAATGATTCACAACAGTTGATTACATTGCGAGGTACTTGTCCTCTATATGATACATTTTACAAACATTGCATTCGTTTTTGAAAAGACAATCTTTCATTACATCGAAAATTGACGGCATGCATACCATTTCATAATATATCTAACTATAATTGACTTAATAATAATCTTGATGAACTCAATGACTCGAATGCAACGTCTTTTGAAATATGCCATGAATGACTCCAAGTAATATCTTTAAAATGAGCAAATTACTTGGAGTCATTCATGGCATATTTCAAAAGACGTTGCATTCGAGTCATTGAGTTCATCAAGACCATTATTAAGTCAATTATAGTTGAATGTATTATGAAATGATATGCATGTCATCAACTTTCACTGAAATGAAAGTTTGTCTTTTAAAAACGAATGCAATGTTTGTAAAATGTATCATATAGAGGTCAAGTACTTCGCGATGTAATCAACTGTTATGAATCGTTTATAATCGATATGGACTTCGTCCGGATGGATTAGGACGGGGCGTTACAGTTGGTATCAGAGCTGGTATAACGCCGTCCATGTGTGGGGGGTTAGTCGTAAAGGAGGTTCTCACAGTGTTACCTGTGACGAAGCATTGGCTCTTACTCCTTGCGATCCCTTACGAGAGTTGGCAGTAGCCGAGAGGCAGGCCCTAAAATCAGTATCTGAGGTACACTCAGTGGTCACCAGGTGGTTAGCTGGGAAGTCACTGGGTGGGACGGTGGTTGTCCCCAACTGTTTTACAGTTGGTATCAGAGCGGTGGTCTTAGAGAACCAGGTCTTGCCTTAGTGTGTCTAACTGATAGTCGTTAGGATGCATTAGTGAGTCTGGACTTCGACCGTGTCTGCATGTCAAAAGTTTTGCTTATCATTTTTGTCGGAAATCATCTGCTTATCATCCTTAGGAAAATACCTGCTCATTATTCTTAGTCTAGACACGTTTTACTGCATTGACTGCATGAATAGTGTATAGACAAAATTCATATCTTAGCGTATCTGCTAATTCATATCTTAGCGTGTCTGTTACTGTAGAACTTGCCTGATATCTCTTGTAAATTTCTCCTTAATTTAAGGGATCCTGGTACTATATATATCTATGCAAATTATGCATTGAGAATACCATCCAACTATCAATTTCTGTCACTAAACTCTTCATACCAAAAATCTTTCCTGAGATCGTGTAAGATGGCCTCTACGAATCGACCCAGTTCCTCTGACTCCGAAGACAGCGTGACAGGAGCACACCAACCAACCAACTACCGTGATTACTGGAGAAAATGGGGGTGGGTTCGCGACATACTTACCCTATGGAGAAGGGAAGAAGGTACTCCATATCATGAACTGAATCTACCACCTAACCTTGGAGTACTTGACCCGCTCACCGGCGAACCCGTTCGCAACACCGTTTATACCCTTTTTGCAAGAATTTTTCGTCTTGAAGCTACCATTAACGGAACTAGAGAAGATATTCGACCTCTACCTCACACTGATAATCAACCAGGGTTAGTAGAAGAAGTTAGAGAACTCAGAGCTCGAGTATTAACTTTAGAGAGCACGGTATACAATTTGCAAGCATCAGCAGTATCACCAACACTAGTAACCTCACCAGCCTCAGCACCAATGGCACCAGTACCACCAACAACCCAAGTTTCAACATCACATGCCTCAACATCTTATTCTATACCTCGGGTATAATCATCGTTCTACATGACGTTTTACATCTTCGTTCCTCATGATGATTATGTAATCTCTAATGTTTTAGAGGTTATATATTTATGTTCTAACGGTAAATCAAATGAGTTTAATATCATAATAACTCATTAAATCTATATTACATCTGAAGAAAATATATATATGTAAGTATATTTTCATAAAGATTGTAACTAAAAAATTTTTTGTACAAACTGTTAATGGTGAAAATATTTTAACGGGTAGGTAATACCCAAGGAATATTCAAATTTCATATTAATAAGTTACAGTGTACATTCTTTGAATCTGATTCAACAGTCATTTACTATCATATTTACAACCACCGTTATACGTATCCGTTCACCGCAGAATAACCATTTTCATTCAATTTCATATTCGAATTTTGATCTATCAGAAACCAACAAGTGGCATCATGAAGAAAACATTGGACAAAAAAATAAAATTTGTTAGAAACAAACGAATTAACTATGAGAAATTCTATTAAGAATCCACGCTAACAAAATCCTAGCTAACTGTTCCTAGCTAACTGTTAATTCTGTATTACATTTTAATTATCACAATTTATTTATCGCAATTTAATTATCGCAATTTTAATTCTCACAATTTTATTTATCGTCATTTAATTTCTGTTATTTACTTTACGCACTTTATTTATCTTCATTTAATTTCTGTATTTATTTTATGCACTTTAAATATCGGGACACGTATACAAGGTTTTGACATATCATATCGACGCATATATATATATTATTTAGAATAACCATAGACACTCTATATGCAGTAATGATTGAGTTCTCTATACAGGGTTGAGGTTGATTCTATAATAATATATATACTTTGAGTTGTGATCGAGTCTGAGACATGTACACGGGTCACGATACGTATTAATTAATTCGAATATTATATATTAAATTAGTGAACTGCTAACTGTGGACTATCAACTCTAGATTACCAACTTTGGACAATTAAAATGAATTAAAATAGTGATTATAACATATGAAACTAAACATTTCTTCAAGTTTGCCACTTGATTTCATCTTAAACCTCATTTGTATCTTGATGATTACATCCACGTTCAAACTTTTCATGATTCTTGAAAACACCTCAATCGATAGGATGAATCAACCGCACTTCATCTACGGAAAGAAAGATTTATGCATATAGTTATGCACCTGAGAAACTCTCAGCAACTGAGTAAAAGTTTAACACGTAGCCGCGTCAGATCCTTTTACATTTATTAGAAAAAATAACTTTGCGATCCCTTTTCAAAGTAGCCAATTTTGTCACAGCTCCAACAAGTCAACTTCGACTTTTCATTCGAAGTAGCCTTACTATAATCCTGATATATACGATTACCCTTTTGATACCGGAGAATTCTTTTATATTCCACCATATTACCAGCAGACGTACCAGCAACCTCGTTGCTTCTTGGCTTAAATTACTCTAACAAATCATTATATTTATTTCATTGAAACCCTATCATATACTCATCCACATCTTGTAACGAGAACTGCCATACCAATTACTGGGAATCAGCAATCAGTACTTTGAAAACTCACAGCATATCTATATCAACAGTTATATGTATGACATTTATCTCTTAGAATTATGATCTCTCATTCTGAGATTCTGAAAAGCACTCAGTCACAAATCAATACTCTAAATGATGAAAAAGCTGAATGAAACAGAAGAAACCATAGACAACCGTAAACGACCTTAATCATCGGAAGTTTGATGATAAAGAATAGTATGTTGGAAAAGCTCAGAAAAGTTGGAACTGGAAAATGGATTGAGCTAACCATGAAGGAGACCAAGGACAAATACAAGGACCATACCCTATATTCAAAGAATCCAGGTAATTCTGGATTCGTTGAAATCTTTAGGGAATATCTTGCTCCGAAGTCGTGTTAAAATCTTGCGGAAAATTTTTCTTCATCAACCTTCGAACTTAGAAATTCTAAAAATATCATCATCAATATCTTCGATATTTCTGAGGATATTTTCATAAATATTCTCGTCCGAAATTATATACCTCTTCGTGCTTCCTGTGTTACATCATAAAAGAAACTATTTTAGTTTCTAAATTTTGAAACCTTCGAGTTTGAAGTATGAATGTTTTTGAAGTAGTGTTGGGAACTGATACATAACTTAGTGTAATATAATGACACTTGATCAATGTGATTATATTACAGTAAGTCATGCTGAGTTTCTAAATGGAACGTGATGATTCACAGATCATAACGTCATCATGTGCCATGTTACATAACTCTTTCATTCTGCTTAACTTCTGAACATATCAAGAAAGTATATTCTTGATAGTTCTATTCTTAGTGATTCTGGTAATTTGACAAATCAAATCGTGCTATAACGTTCTTTCTTGTTTAGAACATTAAATTCATTCGAAACTCCATATCTACGAATTCTGGACCATTACCAGAGATGTCCAATCGTAAAAAGAAGAAACGAAGGGACAAAGCTTCAAAAGAAATAGAAAATTGGAGTATAAATCACAGCAAATGGGAAGGAGTATTAACTGTGGATGACAATGATTATAGAAGACAGAAGCAGAGACTTTGAAATATAAGGGAAGATATAAAGCCCAACGATAAACCAGAAATTATAAACCATATATAGCGATGCATATAGCAATATAAATATACGGGACAACTAGAAACACTATAAACCCAAGAGTATAGTAGAAGTAAATAGATTCTTCCGGCGGTAGATGAAAAAGAAGAATGACCGATATGAAAGTTAGAAGTATATCGAGAATCAAAACTGGATGGAGCATATTAATGAATACTTTAAAATATGAGTTGAGGGGGAAAGAATAGAAGGTGATGAAACATGACTAGGAACTTAGAAATCAACAGATTTAACTCACACAATGACGGAATAAGTGAATCAAACCCTCTAGTGAACAGGTTAAGTTTTTTGGGATTAATTTAGTCAAACCACAACGAAATCAAGTGTGATTAGATCAACACCGAGAGCTATTATTAACCACCTGGGTGATTTGGGCTGAGAAAGAATCGGAGGAGCTCACCAGATCAGAGTGTGTGTAACAAATGAGAGGCTTAACCTAAAATGAAGAACATAAGACTTTATATACCCCTGCTGTTGACTCACCCGTACGATTCATCCATCACACGTACGAGTTGACTTCATCAGCCATACGGGTTATCACCCACTCGTGTCTTCTCATTTAGTTTGTAATTGTGAGTTAGCTCAGCATCAACCGTGTGTATGAGCCTGTTAGCCGTACGAGTAAGGCTTCACTCGGACGTCCGACTAAGTCTAACATAGTCAAACATCCAAATCTCATTCCTGCAGTTCCTATAACTACATGCAACCACAGATAGTATTATAAAGAGCGATCATGATTGCCTGTAAACTGGTGTACCTGCAATGGGCATGAGTAGATGTCTAGGGACTTGCATATAATGCATCAACAGAAGGTGTGAGTTGTAAGGAAACGAAGGAGGTGAATTTATAAGGAAATCTCCGACAGAACAATTAAAATGGACGATCGCATTTTAAGCGGATCCTAATTCCCTTGGTTACCGGAGAATCAAATCTTATTTTGAAGATTTTCTTTAAATCTCTTGAATTCCGGAATTCAACCAAGACAACGTCAAAAGCTAAGACGCACCTTGATTTCTAAATTCAACCATGACTAGTCAAAAGTTATGATAAAACATGTCCTTCTCATTTCACTATTTACTGATAGCTTCATTCGTACTATTCGAGTAATCGAATTATTTTATCCGTATTACTTAATAATGATAAAACTCTATTTATCAACTCATATTCGTCATGAAAACATTCTTATTGTTAGCCATGACGACCCCACTCAAATTTTGGGATGAAATTTCTTTAACGGGTAGGTACTGTGATGACCCGGAGATTTCCGACCAAATTTAAACTTTAATCTTAATCTATAATCGACACGATAAGCAAAATCTGTTATGTTGAGTCTTAAAAATTTTAGAACGATGTTCATATGTTCAATTAACCTTTGACCATTCCCGACGATTCACGAACAATTGTGTGTAAATAAATATGTAGATATATTTATATATAAATATATAATTAAAAATAAAATATGTGAACAGATAATATTTTAAATTAATAAAGTATGCTTAATTAAAAATGTAAAATAATAATTAGAATAATAAAGATACTATTACAATGAATATATATAATTATATGCATGATATTATATGAATCTATATATAAATTCTATTAGTAATTATTATATGATAACAATTATAAAATATATAAATATTAAATAATCAATAGATGTATTCATATAATAAATAATATAATTATTAAATATTATATAATTAAAAAATGTAATTACGAGTTTAAGTATAGTTGTTATATTATTATCATTAATATTATGTAATACATAAATATGAAATTTAATACACTTGATTTGTTATATTATTATTATTGTTAACATTATTGTTATCGTAATATTATTATAACCGGTAGTAAAATTATAATTGTAGTTATTATGATAAATTTTAGTATTAATATTTGATATTACCACTACCAATAATATTAAAAATTATTATTGTTATTACAAATTATTATCATTTTATTCAGAAACATTATTATTTATTGTTAATAATAGTAGTATTAATATTATAAAGATAATCATTACCATTAGTGGGAATGTTAATATTATTATTAATATCATTATTATTAATATTATGTTATATTTATTAAAAATATTCTGTATTATTATTATTTATTAATAAGATTATTATTATTAAAAATTAATTTTTATATTTAAAACCAAGGAAAAAGAGAAGTATCAATATATATGAGTATACAAACACTGATATATATATACACATATATAAATTACGGTTATATTTTTTTAAAATAAATATGAACATTCAGTTAAATAAATATATATGTACAAAATATAATATCCTGATATATACAAATATATTTAGATAAATACGTAATTATAATTAGGAGAATCAATTCGGTTGCCAATCCTTATCAAGCTATAGCTGATTCTGTTCCTGTCCCTGAGATTAATACAAAACGATTCCAACTCCACATAAACAACCACAATCTGTTTAAAGTCTTAATCACCTTTTAATTTTTTTATTTATTTCTTTGTACCTGAATGAATATATTGTGTTAGCAATTGCTGTATAACTTGATCAATTCCAGTGTTAGATAATTTATTCGATCTTCCACTCCCACTAACAATTATACATAACCTTCATCTGCTACCAATTGGCCGATTAAACATATTTTTTTTTATAAAAACTCGATATCTCTGTTATGTCTGTGTTTTTATCAAATACTTGAATTGGAATCCATTTCAAAAACTGGAATTGTTGTTGTGTTAGTAATCATTCACCCAAACTATCTGTAAGTTTTCGTTCCTTAATTCCTTCCATTGTGTATGAATTTTTGAGTCAAAGTAAAAATTTAAAAGTCAAACCAGTTGTTCATCGATCAAATTGAAGCCTGATTGATCGTTTATGTCAAAATTAAAGGTTGATAAAGTTTCTATGATTCATTTGAAACCTAATTTATTTTATAAATATTATCTAAAACAACCTCTAAATCGAAATCAAGGTTTATGTTTTTTTGTTTTGAGACGCGACAGTAGCAGCAAGAATTCCAGTATATATATATATATATATATATATATATATATATATATATATATATATATATATATATATATATATATATATATATATTCATTTCCTAATGATTCAAACACCCATATGGAACGTTTCTCATTCAACTACAAGTTTTAATTCGGAGAAATAAATTAGTTACTGAGTTGTATGGTTCACGGGTAGATCGAATGTAGGAAGAAGAAGAAGACAGAGTTAGAGGTTAAAAACATAAATGTATTGAATTAAAACAGAAAAGCTGTGTTGGAGGAATGGTTTAAGGTGTGAGGTGGGTATGCGAGAGGTCACGGGTTCGAGCCCGGTTCGGGTCACTCTTTTTACTAAAAATCTTGAAAGGTAGTTTTCTAATTGTTCTTTTATTATTATTATTATTATTATTATTATTATTATTATTATTAGTATTATTATTATTATTATTATTATTATTATTATTATTATTATTATTATTATTATTATTATTATTAGTATTGTTAATTTGTTATTATTATTGTTAATACTAATTATTATTGTTATGATTATTATTATTACTAAAGTTATTATAATTAATTAGTATTATTATTATTATTATTATTAAGTATTAGGGTTATTATTATTATTATTATTATCATTATTAGGAACATAATAAAATTGTCATTATAAACATTATAATTAGTGACAAAATAATGCAACTTATTATTATTTTTGTAAATATTAGTAATTGTACCATTTTTAGTACTATTATCATTATTATGAATATGTTTAGGATTATTATTATTGTTATTATAAACTAATACAAGTTATTATTATTACTCTCATTAATATTAGTATAAATATCATTTTCGTAATTATTAGTTTTACTATTATTATTATTAACATAAATATCAATTTTAACAATATCGTTATTAATGTTAGTATTATCAATATTAAGAAAGTTATTATTATTAATAAATCATTATTATCAAAACTATCATTTTCGTTACAAATAACTATTTTGTACCTAAAATATACCTAATACATATATTGTAATCATATTAATAGTTTATATATCACATATCAAATATAATAACATTATTTATATAAGTACTTATATATAACGAATTAAGAATATTTTTATATAATACTAACCATATATATATATATATATCTATATATATATATATATATATATATATATATATATATATATATATATATATATATATATATATATATAGATATATAGATATATTAATATAACAAAATATATAGATATTAAACATTTTAAATATATACACAAACTAATTATGTATAATATATAATTCAAATTATAATATATATAAACTTGTTCGAATACGATTATACATTTTAATATATATATACAAATGATATAGGTTCGTGAATCCGAGGCCAACCCTGCATTGTTCAATATAGATATATGTATTTTTACTACAAAATACATTAGGTGAGTTTCATTAATCCCTTTTTAAATGCTTTCGCAATATATATTTTTGGGACTGAGAATACATGCGCTGCTTTTATAACTGTTTTACGAAATAGACACAAGTACTTAAAACTACATTCTATGGCTGGATTATTAAAACGAATATGCCCCTTTTTATTAAGTCTGGTAATCTAAGAATTAGGGAACAGACACTCTAATTGACGCGAATTCTAAAGATAGATCTATCGGGCCCAACAAGCCCCATCCAAAGTACCGGATGCTTTAGTACTTCGAAATTTATATCATGTCCGAAGGAGGATCCCGGAATGATGGGGATATTCTTATATGTATATTGTGAATGTCGGTTACCAGGTGTTCAATCCATATGAATGACTATTTTTGTCTCTATGCATGGGACGTATATTTATGAGAAATGAAAATCTTGTGGTCTATTAAAATGATGGAAATGATTATTTATGTTAAACTAATGAACTCACCAACCTTTTGGTTGACACTTTAAAGCATGTTTATTCTCAGGTACGAAAGAAATCTTTCGCTGTGTATTTTCTCAATTTAGAGATATTACTTGGAGTCATTCATGGCATATTTCAAAAGATGTTGCATTCAAGTCATTGAGTTCATCAAGACCATTATTAAGTCAATTATAGTTGAATGTATTATGAAATGGTATGTATGTCGTCAACTTTCACTGAAATGAAAGTTTGTCTTTTAAAAACGAATGCAATGTTTGTAAAATGTATCATATAGAGGTCAAGTACTTCGCGATGTAATCAACTGTTATGAATAGCTTATAATCGATATGGACTTCGTCCGGATGGATTAAGATGGGGCGTTACAAGATTGCTCCAAACCGGAATCGAACCCGAGACCTCTCGCTCACCAACAAACTCCTTAAACCATTCGGCCATTATGATTTTTCTGATATAATACACATTTAAATAAATATAAACCGTATAACCATGTTCTTATTTCTTCTTCATCTTCCACAACCTTAAATCGACATACAGCTCCACCAAATACTAGCAGCGACCACTAAATCGTATTTAACGAACTTGCAAATGGATTAACATCAAACTATAATGATTCATAAGTTAAATAAAAGCAAAAAGAGAAAGAAAAAAAAACAGAAGTTAATACCGTCGCTGTGCAGTTTAAAAAAAAAAGATTTTGATTTTTAACTTTGAAAATGTTTTAGCTAATGATTTCTTCATGAAAAAGTTCCCAAATCATACCTATAAACATTATCAATCCTCAATTTAACTGGAAATATCAAAACGATTACGAATTTGGCTATGAACGATTTGTTTGACTTTTTGAAATGAAACTTTGACTCCAAAATTCCTAATCGATAAAAGGAGTTAGGTTGTGAAACTTTACAGATAGTTAGAATAGATTAATCCTAACAAAATGGCTTTAATAGTTTTTGAAATTGACTTAGAATTTGTGATTTGAAACTTTGAGTTCAGGAGCAGGGCATCGTGTAGGTTTCTTTAGGATGAGATTTGATTTTTGTTGTTTTAATGTGAATTGCTTTAGTGATGTATTACATAGAGGTTAAACAATAACATTACAGCTAATGAACCTAAATTACCATTTTGTTTGCTAGTTTAATTTACTCGACAAAGTTTGATCCTGTCAAAAAGTTTTTAGATAATTCCAATTGATTAATCTAACTCTTGTTTGCTAATATGACTAATTTACACTGATCATACCAATTTGCAGTTATAAAACAATTTATGGAACAATTTGATAAAGATGGGAAAACTGGATACACAATTTTATACATATTATTTATATAATTAGGTATTATATATAGTATATCTATCGTATAATGCATCTGTATATATGTATATGTTTTGGTATCTTTAAGATGTATATGTCTATATTACGTATCAGTATGTATAACAGCTGTACATATATCGTATGTACATATCTATTTAATGTATTATAATAAATCTTATTATTTAATAAATATAACTATAATAATACTCTTAATATTATAAATAATAATAATAATAATGATATAATAATAATAATAACATTAATTTTGTTTTTAGTAATGATCATAATAATAAGTATAAAACTTATAACTATAATATTATTAATAATAATATTAATTATATTTATGTTATTATTATTAATGATAATAATTATGTTAGTAATGTATATACATATATTTATATATCAAACTTCATATCTATATGTTATATACTGAAAATAGTACTATTAATAATACATATTTTTATATTAATATTAATATTAATATTGACAATAATTATGAAAGTAGTAATAACATTCGTAGTATAACAATTATATTTTTATCTTGTAATTACATATATTATTACCATTTATTAATTTTGCAATATCTAATAATTTCATGATATATATAACAACATATTTTGAATATTTAATATCTACACATCTTATATATATTGTATTGTACAAAATCAATAATTATGTAATAATCATGTGTGTGTGTGTATATATATATATATATATATATGTATATGTATAGTTTCATTGTTACTTATTTAATTATATTTGGAATACCAAATAAATATATTAATTATATATAAAAATAATAACCTCATGGTAAAATCATTTAATATTTTATTAATATTGACAAATTATTTTCAAAATCATTTGTGAAATCATTTTTACAATTTAACTGTTCGTGAATCGTCGGGTTTGGTCAAAGGTTAAATGATATCCATGTAAATAATTCATAAATTCTAAGACTCAACATTACAGACTTTGCTTATCGTGTCGTAATCATAATAAGATTAAGTTTAAATTTAGTCGGAAATTTCAGGGTCGTCACAGTACCTACCCGTTAAAGAAATTTCGTCCCGAAATTTGAGTGAGGTTGTCATGGTTAACATTAAAAATGTTTTTATGACGAATAAGAGTTGATAAATGGAGTCTTATCATCATGGAGTAATATGGATAAAACAATTCGATTATTCGAAGAGTACGAATGAAGCTATCACAAAAGAGTGAAATAAAAAAGACATGTTTCATCATAACTTTTGACTAGTCATGATTGAATTTAAAAAGAATAAGGTGCGTCTTAGCTTTTGACGTTGTCTCGGTTGAATTCTGAAATTCAAGGGATTTGAAGAAAATCTTCGAAATCTAAAAGATTTGATTCTTCGGCGAACAAGGAAATTAAGATCTCTATAATTAAATACGATGATTTGCCTCGATTACTCTGTCTGATATTTTCATTATAAATTAAACTTTTTCCGTTCCATTATTTTCACCATTCCGATACTTTCTTTCTTAGTTCATACATCCAAAAGTTTGTGAAAATGCTTAATTCAATTCTAATCCTTGATATTTTCCTAATTATCATTTCTGTCATTCTTCTTTTCAATATTCCACCATAAGAATCTGTTTACTTCTACTATTACCTTGGGGTGATACTATTCTTAATTATACCGTGTCTTTATATTGCTATTCGTATTAATATCCACGGTTTATAATCCTCCGTGTTGTTTTTAGGCTTGATATTTTCTCGTATAATTTGGAGCTTGTTAACACCTATTTCCTTATAAGGTAAGGCTTAGTGTGCCAACATGTTACTAGAACTAATCAAGCTTTAGGTGGGCGAGTGTTGCCGATTGATGTTTACGCTTGGGAAATAATACCTGCAGACCCGGTTCACAAGTATAGAAACTTGTGGGGTGGCTTAATCAATCTATCATCCGTAGAGCGAAGAATTGCTAACCGGATGACCTCTAGTGAGAGAAAGTGTTAGAGAGTGAAAGAGATGAAGTCTCTGCTCTCAAATTTGTTAGAATGTCTGAACCCTGTAAAATGACGACCCAAGGGGTCTATTTATAGTGTCAGATCCACCGGATTGTTCGGGGACACGTGTCAGATGATGATACGTTCTGTTACTTGTGATCCGAAATTTATGCTAAAAGTGGCGTTCTCCGGCCAGGGTTTACGCGCTAGGCGGCCTTCAAGGCTTACGCATGACGGAGCAACGTGTACAGTGGAGAATGCTGGACGGATAATTCCACAAAACTGTTGTTTCCAGTCTTCCTGATGCTACTTTTATGCAACCATTATGCCTTTTATGCGTGTATACGATAAGATACACCATTAGAGCTCTTTGCCTTTTTATTCTCTTCTCAACCTCTAGTAAAGCGAGTAACGGTCCAGAATTCGTAAGTTTGGATCTTCGGATGAACTTAATGTTCTAAACAAGAAAGAACGTAATAGCACGATTTGATTTGTCAAATTATCAGAATCACTGAGGATAGAACTATCAAGAATATATTTTCTTGATATGTTTAGGAGTTAGGCAGAATGAATGAGTTATGTAACATGACACGTGATGACGTTATGATTTGTGAATCATTACGTTCCATTAGAAACTCAGCATGACTTACTGTAATATAATCACGTTGATCAAGTATCATTATATTATACTAACTCATGCATCAGTTCCCAACACTACTCCAGAAGTCATTCATAATTTAAACTCGAATTTTAAAGAAATTTAAAAACTAAAATGGTTTCCTTTTTGATGTAATACGGATAGCACGAAGAGATAACTAATTTTAGACAAGAAAAGTTATGAAAATATCGTCAGAAATATCGAAGATATTTATGATGATATTTTGGGATTTCTAAGTTCGATGGTTGATGAAGAAAGATTTTTACGCAAGATTTTAACATGAGTACGGAGCAAGATATTCGTTGAAGGTTTCATCGGATCCAGAATTACCTAGATTCTTTGAATATATGGTATGGTCCTGGTATTTGGCCTTGGTCTCCTTCATGGTTAACTCAATCTGTTTTCCAGTTCCAACTTTTCTGAGCTTTTCCAACATACTATTCTTTATCATCAACTTTCAATGATTAAGGTCGTTTACGGTTGTCTACGGTTTCTGCTGCTTCATTCAGCTTTTTCAACATTCAGAGTATTGATTTGTAGACTGAGTGCTTTTCAGGATTTCAGATGAAAGATCATAATTCTAAGAGACGAATGTTATACATCTAACTGTTGATGTAGATATGCTGTGAGTTTTCAAAGTACTGATTGCTGATTCCCAGTAATTGGTGTGTCAGTTATCGTTACAAGATGCGGATGAGTATATGATAGGGTTTCAATGAATAAATATAATGATTTATCATAGAGATTTAAGTCAAGAGGTGACGAGGTTGCTGGTAAGTTTACTGCTAATGTGGTGGAATATAAATGGTTCCCCGGTAACGATGACGACAGGCAAACTTATATATCGAGGTTATAATAAGACTAATTCGAATGGAAGTCGAAATTGATTTACTGAAGCTATGACAAAACTGGCTAACTGGAAAAAAGGAGTTGAAATGTTATTTTCGGTAATAACAATGCCAAAGGAGCTAGAACAGACACGTGTTAAACGTTTACTCAGATTCCGAGAGTTTTTCAAGTGCATAACTATATGCATAAATCTTTCCTCCCGTAGATGAAGTGCGGTTGGTTCATCCTCTCGATTGAGGTGTTTTTAAGAATCATGAAAGGTTTGAACGCAGATTGGAATCGTCAAGATACAAATGAGGTTTAAGATGAAATCAAGTGGCAAACTTGAAGAAATGTTTAGTTTCATATGTTATAATCAATATTTTAATTCATTTTTAATTGTCCAATCTTGATAGTCCACAATCGATAGTCCACAGTTAACAGTTCAATAATTCATATTTAGTTTAATTTATAATATTCGAATTAATTAATACGTATCGTGACCCGTGTACATGTCTTAGACTCGATCACAACTCAAAGTATACATATTATTATAGAATCAACCTCAACCCTGTATAGAGAACTCGATCATTACTGCATATAGAGTGTCTATGGTTATTCCAAATAATATATATATATATATATGCGTCGATATGATATGTCAAAACCTTGTATACGTGTCCCGATATTTAAAGTGCGTAAAATAAATAACAGAAATTTAAATAATGATAAATAAAGTTGCGAGAATGTAAATTGCAATAATTAAATTGCGATAAATAAAATGTAATCAGTTAGCTAGGAACAATTAGCTAAGAACAGTTAGCGTGGATTCTTAACAAAATTTCATATTGTTAATTAGTCTGTTTCTAATCAATTTTTATTGTGTCCATTATTTCTTCATTATGCCACTTGTTGGATTCTGATAGGTCAAAATCCAAATATGAAATTGAATTTGAATAAAAATAGTTATTCTTTGGTGAACGGATACGTATATCGGTGGTTGTAAATAGGATAGTAAATAATCGTTGAATCATATTCGAAGAATGTACAGTGTAACTTATTAATGTGAAATCTAAATATTCCTCGGATATTACCTACCCGTTAAAATATTTTCACCATTAACAGTTTGTACAAAAGAATTTTTAATTACAATCTTTATGAAAACATATATACATATATATTTTCTTCAGATGTAATCATGGATTTAATGAGTCAATATGATATTAAACTCATTTGATTTACCGTTAGAACAAGAATATATAATCTCTAAAACATTAGAGATTACATAATCGATATGTCGAACGAAGATAAATAATGTAGAACGTCATGTAGAACGATGATTATACTCGAGGTACAGAATGAGATGTTGAGGCATGGATTGTTGATGGTACTGGTGCTGTTACTGATGGTACTGTTGGTGCCGGTGATGTTGCTGAAGCTGGTACATTCTGCACCATATTCTCCGAATTTATTATTCGAGCGCGAAGTTCGTTGACTTATTACTCCAGGATGATTGTCGGTCGGAACGAGCGGGTGAATAAGGTTTAGAATTGTGGATAGAATATAATCTTGTCGAGCTACCCTGGAAATGAGAGAGAAAATTGAAAGTATTTCGTATGCCCGAGAGACATATTAAATTAATGTGGCTAATGTGTTATGATCCAAGTCGGGTCATACCCAATAACAAGCTTACCGACACTTTACATGTATTTAATCTTAACGATTGGATCATTAAGTAAATACGCGACACTTGAACTTTAGAAAATCGGTTTTCTAAAAATATTATCACTTGAGATAAATTATTTGGATAATTTATATTTAATTATTTATAGGTTTAAATAATTATATTGTGTTATATTTTATAAAAGGTTTATAAAATATATAAGTAGCAAGAAAATAAATAAGTTTTATGCAAGTTTTATAAAAATTACCATTTTGAAAAACCCCTTCAAGAGGTGGACGGTTTTGGGGGGTCTCCAAGACTCCTCCCATGCTTTTTTTTCTTGTTACTTTCAATAACACAAGTCTTAAGATGCATGCCTCTTTTCTTTAAAACAAAGACCTTGACTCATGCATTTTTTTTCAAGTGACTAGCTTATAATAAAATTGTTTGGTTCTCCCTTTTACTCACTTGCTGGCCGAATTATTCAAGGGAGAAGAGAGGTTTTTTAGCTTGCAAATTAAGTTCATTAAGTGTCCAAAAATCCTAACCACATATAGGAAGGTGTTGGTGATTGAAAGCTTGGGGTATTACTTGTTTGAGGCTTCAAGTTAGAAGCTTATAAGCCATCTTCTTCTTCATCATTGCAGCTGTCCAATTCAGTCCTTAAACTTGTTTTAAGGAGGTATAAAACTCTTCCTTTCTTGTTAATTAGTAAGCATTATTTCACAACTTGATCCAAGATGGGATTTAGCTTTAATTGGTTTAATGATAACAAGTAAAATTGGTAATTTCACGCTTCCGTTTTATAATGATTCTTAAATGGTTTTAAGAGTTTCAAACTTGTTAAATCCCTACAATGGTATCAGAGCCGAGGTTGTTGAAATATGCTTCGTAATGTTGTTTTAAACCCACTATATTTGCAATCTATGAACATGCATGAATGTAGATTGCAAAAATCAATGGGTTTGGGTGGGTTTATGTGTTAGGCCGAATTGTTTGGGTTCCAAAAGTGGGTTTTGGGCTCTTTCATTTGGTCATATTTGGTTGCATGTTCATGTTCACAATCATAGCCTTGACCTTGTGTTGAATGCATTTTATGGTTGTATGTTTGGTTAATTTGTAATATTCATTTGGTATGTAATATTAATTCATTCAATTGGATGTAATATTTATTTTGGCTATGTAATTTGTTTTACATTTGGTATGTAAAATAGAATAGGTTGTATTTTCATTTTCTAGATAAAAATGTATTAGGATACATATTTTGTAAAATGAAGATACAAGATGATGAAGACTTGAAGAACACAAGGAACATATGGATGCAAGGTTAAGTGGGAGATTTGAAATCTCCTACTTTGTATTATTACCCCTTAACCCAGTGACATTTGTTTTCGGCTAAACAAATGTCCACCAAAATGGCTAGATTGTGAACATACTTGTTTTGCATGTGTGGTTGTTTGTTTGTTTATTGTATTGTATGTTTGGTTGATACAATTAATCACAAGATAACAACAAGCAAAACGACAATTTAATTGGTTAAATTAGACGTATTAATAACATGCAAGACAACAATTTAATTGGTTAAATTAAAAGCAACTAAAGACCTTAATAAATGGTTATTAAGAACAAGAAAAGGATCACATATATATATAATGGTTTATATCAAGTAATTGGCAAATTACAAGACTTGAAAATGGATTTCAAATGAACCATACACTAAATGCATGTTGGTGTATGGCATAAATGTTTTCTTAAACTAGAATTAACGAAAACTTAAAATCCCTTAATCGACAAGGTAAACAAGTTTAACGCCATCCTTTTGTGGGACACTTAAACATAGTAGGGAACTCATAATGGGATAAAGGTCACCTAACCGTTATGAGCTAACTAATATGGTTAGGGTAAAATTCGCATGCTTGTGGGATAAAGGTCACCTAACCACTTGTATGTTAATTTTACATGTTTACACAAGTAGGACGACTTGATTTGGGAATCATGAACTTAGGGTCACCGAAGCATGAGGAACAAATAGGCGTTGATGGGATAAATATGCCATGCAAAAGGATTGCATGATCCCATAATTTAGAAGTTGCAAAAGGATTGCTGATGTCGAACGAGGTGTATATAAAATAGTATTATTTTTAGTGCGAAAATACTATTAAATACGATACAATTTTACACAAGATATTTATTTATTTATAGAATGGATATACTTAAACCTTGCTACAACACTTATAGGCAGTGTACCTAATCGTACAGTAGTGTAGTTTTTAGTAAGTCCGGTTCGTTCCACAGGGAAATCTTTAAACAAAGCTCAACGCTATATTAGTTTACTTTTATAAAAATACAAACATATATATAAGTAATATTATTATAAAGGGGGGTTTTTACCGTTTAATGACCGGTTTGTCGATTTTAAAACTTTAGTCGCAGTTAAAACCTAATGTAAAATATAAAATAAATACAAGACTTAAATTAAAGCGTAAAGTAAATAACGATAATGAAATTGCGAATAAAAATGCGATAAAATAAACTTGCGATAATTAAAAAGTACGATAATTAAAAGTGCAATTAAATAAAATAACAATAAATAAAAGTGTGATAATTAGAAGTGCAATTAAATATAAAATAAAGGAAATAAAATATGAAATAAAAGAATTATGCTTATTTAAACTTCCGTAATCATGATGTTTGACGTGTTGATTTTAATTATATGCCCATGGGTTAATTGTCCTTTGTCCTGGATTATTCAATATGTCCGTCTGGTTTTTGTCCATAACAGTCCATCAGTCATAAATATAAATTGCAAGTGTCCTTGTCAAATTATTATTATACCCGAAGTTAAATATTCCAACTAATTGGGGATTCGAATTGTAACAAGGTTTTAATACTTTGTTTAATGAATACACCAGGTTATCGACTGCGTGTAAACCAAGGTTTTACTACTTTGTTAACAATTACACCAATTACCCTTGAATGTAATTTCACCCCTGTTTTAAATATTCTAGTGGCTATTAATCCATTCCCGTGTCCGGTTAAATGAACGATTATTCGTACATATAAATACCCCGCCCATCGTGTCCGATCGAGTGTATATGGTAATTTATAGGGACGCCCAATTGTAAATCTTTATATTAACATTAACAAACTTTCATTTAGTTAAACAAATATAAAGCCCATTAATAGCCCATAGTCTAATTTCCACAAGTGTCGTTCTTTTGTCCAAACCCCAATTATGGTACAAAGCCCAATTACCCAATTTTAGTAATTAGCCCAACATCATGATTACTTCGTTTTGAATAAGCATAATAATAACTTAGCTACGAGACATTAATATAAAAAGGTTGAACATAACTTACAATGATTAAAAATAGCGTAGCGTTACACGGACAGAATTTCGACTTACACCCTTACAACATTCGCTAACATACCATTATTATTAGGATTTAAAATTAAAATTAAAATTAAAATATAAATATAAATATAAATTTTACGTATGAAGAGGAAGGAAAAAGATGATTAAAACTCGGCAGAAAACTGGCTTTATATAGGACCTGACCAGCAATTTCAATCCATGCGACTCGCATGGATTTGTGCTTCTGGCCATGCGAGTCGCATGGCCACCCTGGATCCAGCCAAATTGCTTTGTTTTCTTCTTGCCGACGTAATATAATAATAATATATAATATAATATATAATTATATATAATTATATATATATTATATTATATTCTTGTGCATAGTAGACTAGATATTTTTGGTCCGTTGCGTCGGGCGTTTCTTCTTGGCTCAGGTCCCGGTTCCGGATTTTCGGACGTCCTTGCGTACAATTTTATATTTTGTACTTTGCGTTTTGAATCTTGTACTCTTGTGATTTCGAGACGTTTCTTATCAATAATTGGAACCTTTTTGATTGTCTTTTGTACTTTTGAGCTTTTTGGTCGTTTGCGTCTTCAATTCGTCGAATCTGTCTTTTGGCTTCACCTTTTATTATTTAAACGAATATCTCTTGTAAATAGAACAATTGCAACTAAAAGCTTGTCTTTCTTGAGGAATAATGCTATGAAATATATGTTCGTTTTTAGCATTATCAAATATTCCCACACTTGAGCGTTGCTTGTCCTCAAGCAATATTGTCTTGAAATACTAGAATCACTTCTTTATTCTTCACACTTTGTACATCAGTGATTTCTATACGGCGGTATAAACAATGGTAGTAACGATATGGTTTACAGTCCCACATGACTATAAAAATTTAGATCCATTAAGGAAATTGGATCTTTTATGAAAGCATTTGATCTTTTGAAAATTAAATCTAGTTTTTACCCTAGATAAGTTTTCCGGGATAACCCTTTACCGGTGTTTGCAAAATATTTTTGTGGGTTTGGTGGGTTTCAGATTTGAAAATTTTAGCTCAAAACTTGCGGTTTTGTGTCACCCACTTGCTAACCTTGTATTTGGAAAGCAACACGTCCAGTTTACTTGTCCCGTATATTACCTTTCGGTAAACTACCGTCCGGTTGAAAAGGAAAGCGTTGAACAAGCAACTGTTAAGGCAATGTCCCGTGACATGCTTTTGATTATGGTCTATAACGTGTCGGACGCAATTACTATCCTTGGTAGGAGCAATAGTAAAGCTCACCCTTATAATTTTTCGGTCTGGCACAAGGTCCTGTCTTTGACCACTATGCAACCACCGTTCTTACGGTTGACACCCGATTTAGTTCAGGTGACCTAATGAATTCCAGGTGAATTCCTAGGATTTTACGTTCAATGGTAATGAACGCATTGAAAATAGGGTTTTCAGAAAATAAATCGGTTTGTAATTTGATCAAAATATTTTCTCGTTCAAGCTCGAGTTTAGATATCATTGAATTCCATGAGTTTGTAATTCTCAATCTTTAAGGTCAATCTCTAGGATTGAGTAATATCAGTCTTAAAAGCTGATTTTTAATCTTTAAGGAGATTATCCTTTCTGGGGATCTGATTCATTAGTCTTATCAAGCTAATTTGCACGGTGCCCCCCATTGTACGAGATAAATCCTTCTCATGGTTAGGATAAATCTGACCACTTGGCGACCCTGTTTAATGCTGAGGTCCGTGGATTTCCTGCTGATTTTAGTGATGACTTTTCTAGATTTTTCGTCAACCTACAGCTGGTCTGGACGACAACTTCATGACCTAAATCAAGAAGCGCGTGTCTTTTTCGGAAGACTTTACTTCCTTTTAATGATGGAATTGATTCATCATGTAGATCCATCTCTTCTTTCCTTTCATCGGGTAAAATAGTTTAGTTTAGTCCAAAGCAAAAGTATTTTCAGTTATTTGTTACAGATATATGTGACATATGTTTAAAATAACTTGGTAAATTTTCCCACACTTGGCTTTTTATTTTTCTTTTTATCGTCCTCTATTCCATTTTAAATGAATTTTAACATTTTAGTTTGTTTCTCAATTTATGTCCTTTCCGAGGTAACAATAATTTCGGTGTTAAAACCTAGTTTTATCATTCATAAATATGTATAAACATGATTTTGAGTTCATTTAATTGAAAATTTTGAAAAATTTTACTAGAATTGGGTAGTTAGTATATAAGACTAGGGCTGTTATTTTTTATCAGAGAGCACTAGATTCTAATACAACTACTGATTTACTAGTTTTTTTTTTAATGGTAACCAAGTGTTTAATATAAAAATTTTAAAATCCGAAAGAATTTAACCCCTTCCCACACTTAAGATCTTGCAATGCCCTCATTTGCAAGAAATCAGTAACAATTTAAATTATTGAGGGTGATTTGTGTGAAAATGATTAAATTTTTACCAAAGTTTCCAAATATATTGGCGTTTGTTTGCTGAATGATAAATGGTGCACGTCATTTGTTCATTCCGTCTTGTTGTTATTTCACATACATTTTGCATCATTGTCGTCAAAATTACTTGCTTTTGCTGAACTTAATGCCAGTCTTTGAAAACGCGTTGTTTTACCCTGTTTTGTGCATAAAAGAGAATACATACAATACAAATATAATCATACATGCAATTTGAAATGGAACTTTGGCATCCCACTTTTAAACTATAAGAAAAATATTAGTACACAATAATAATAAGAATATCAAACATTACATAAATGTAATAAAATGTTAAGTGTTTAAAATAAAAATAAAAATTACCAACTTATCTCTACTGATCAGGAGGTGGGTTAGGAGGAAAATTAGGATATGGATCCCAATTCATGTTCGCGTCCGGGTTCCATGGCTGATTATAGGTGAACTGGTATGCTGCGTCATAATCATATGAATCATAGGGTGGTCTCATTTCTGGCTGATGTGCGGGATAGTATGCGGGTCGGGTCGGATAATACATCTCGCCAGGCTGCAACTGACTTATAATTTGGCGCTGATGATAATCCCATCGGCCATGCTCTCGTTGTCGGGAATGCTCGTAGTCATTCCGACGTTGCCATGCCCTGTACTGCATATGCCTATCATAGTTCGTCATGTATTTATCCTCCATACGAACGCCTAAATCAAGAGCAGTCTCCCGAACAACTCCTATAATGTTGTTCGCCTCTTCCATCTCGTCATCCGAACCTCTCTCTACCTGTCGCTGAGGTCCCTCGTATCGATATACCCGACCACGTCTCATCAATAATACCCTTGCACCGTGATAAAGGTTTGAACTTATAGTTTCACCTCCGTCCTCTATTTCGTTCATTGGACCCCCTTGGTGCTTATCTACACCTAAATACTCTCCAATGAGAGTAATGAAAATACCACCACCTATAATACTCCCCGATTTCATCCCCGAAACTACATTAGCGAGATAATAACCAACACAATAGGGAATGTTAACGAAACTCCTCGGGTCTCTAATACACTTGAGGTAGAACAAATCGTTTACGGTCAATTTCTCCTTATTTCTTCCCCTTTGTGTAATTGTGTTTGCTAAGAATCTATGAATCACCCGGAGTTCAGCTCTGTCTATATCTAAGTATGTATGATTTCCACTGGCGTGAAATTCATTAAAGTGGGACATACGCCTCCAGATGGCGTTAATATCAAATTCCCTATCTACCCTTTCTCCTTGGGCAATCAGGCTATTACAGTCGGGGCTCAAAAGTTCAGCAGGGGTGTAAATCTGTAAGGCCCTGGCTAAATCTATCATGGACATTCTGTACATACATCCACCTAACAGAAATCTAATAAAGCTTCTATCATCTATCCTCCTAACATCACTGTTTAACTTAATAGTACTAAGTAATTCTATACACCATTCCCTATATATGGTTCTACGAATGGAAAATAGGCGCATCCAATCGTTAAACTGAGAATTACCATACCTTTGCACCAATAATTCCCGAATCGGTTCGGCAAGGTCAACTGTTTCCAAAGGTACCCAGTCAATTGCCCTTGGCATTTCAACAACCTTAAAGTAGAGAATGTGCATGTTCTTTTGATAATCTGGATACTCTATCCAACATCGATCAAATCTCAGATTTGGGTGTAACTGATCTTCATTAATGTCTAAGCTCAGAATCCTTTGATGTGGAGCGAATTGACGAAACTGATTCATGAATAATTGATCTTGATCGTGATATGGAATATGTTGCTCCTCCTGTTCTTCTTCTTCTTGTTGCATATGTTGTTCTTGTTCATGAAACATTTCCGGTTCGGGCTCTGGTTGCCTGGACGATGATGCTCCTGAACCTCCAGTATCAGCTCTCTGTAAAACACATTAAACACAAAAATTGTGCATCCAAATATGCATTAGTGTTAGCAAAATAATAACTTGAAACAATTATGATGACATGTTCAATTCATAACACATTTTATACACATTTTCTTAATAACAATTCTACACTTTTACATACGAAAATGTGTACAATGTTTTATCACATTTAAACTCTTAAACATGTCAACTATAATCATTATAGCAATTAAACACTTGTTACATGGCATTCAAATCAAACTAGTGCTCATTTTCATATTTTTGTCAAGTCTACACTTTGTCAAATAAGCATATACGAAAAATGTACATCAAGTTCATAAGCATTTATCTTAAATAACATGCCAAAATAATCACTACTAGCAATGAAACAAGTTTCAAATGGCCTTTATATCAAATTATCCAAGTTCATGAATTTTTAGACTTAAAAAGTCCACTTTAATTCTCAAAAACATGTTTAGGCTCAAAGTTTGGATCAATTAACTACCTAAACATGTTACACTACTTAATTTAGCAACAATTCATGACAAAAATCGGCCATAACCTGTTTATATCAAAAAGCCCCAAATTGCTCAAGAACACAAACCCTAGATTCTTAAAAATTTGAAGTTTTTAGCTTCAATTCATGTTAAATAGCTTCTATCTAGGATATATATGCATAATATAACAACAATTTAGCTCTAATTACACCTAAATTTAACAAAATCAAAATATAAAATTTCTAGCTCAAGAACACAAAAATTCGAATTTAAAGAGATTATGGGTGAAATCTTTACCTTTCTCCTGAAGGGGTTGAGACTACTGAATCTAGGCATGATTATTGTGAAATTTTTGCAAGAAATTTGGTGAAAATTGGTGAAAAATTGAGAGAGTTTGGGAGATTTTCGTATGTGTTTGTGTGTGTATTGTGAAAGACAGAAGCAATTCGCTGGATAAATTGATCCTGTCCAGGTTTTGGCTGCCATGCGACTCGCATGGTATAAGCCTTTCCCCCATGCGAGTCGCATGGGGTGTAATTCTGGTATTTTTTTTTTTTTTTTTTTTTTTTTTTTTTTATAAAAACCTTATACTTTTAAAACATAAAATTTAAAAAATTTTGTTTCTTTTTAAGACGAGGTCGTTTCGGGACGATGCCCTAGTCCGTCCCTCGACAAAATTTTAAAATTTTGTCATTTTCAAGCGATTGTTTTAAAAGCTTAGATTTTTGGATTTTTTTAATTTTTTTGGCATACTTTAAATCAAAAAGATTAAAAATAATGATAATAAAAGTTCTCGTCCCTCCCTCGGGTAAAGCAATTTCGGTTCAAAGACCTAGTCTTCAACTTACGACGAATTTTTAAAAATCATATTTTTAACTTAATGAGATAAAGTAAATTTTTGTTTTTAAATTCACACAACTATAAAATTCAAAATTAATATATAAAAAAAAATCACACCAAACTTAAAATTTGAAATGCATAAAATTAAAAATTCATATTTTAAAAATTCACACCAGACTTAATTTATAAATTCATATTATAAATTCACACCAAACTTATTTTAAAAATTTATATTATAAATTCACACCAAACTTATATTAATTTTTCAAATATTTACAATTTTAAATATATTGTTTTTACAATGTTTACAATATTAACTTAAGATTTAAATATTAATTTTAAAAACATGGTAAAAATAAATTTAAAAATCTTTTTGTCTTTTTATCCCACTTTAATCAATCAAATATTATCAAAAATATGCGCCCCTCTTTTCGGTAAAGTAATTTCGGTTCCAAGACCTAATTTAACTCATGACGAATTTTTGAAATATTTTGGGTTGATTGATTAAAGATATTTATACCTTAAGAATAAACGTTAAATTTCGCAGTGATGTAATAAATTTTTGAATGATATCAATAATTTCGGTCGCCAAACCTAATTTTATTCAATACCAATTTAATACTTTTTAGCGAACAAATTAGCGTTTATTATCAAAAGGTTAAAAATAAAAATAAAAACTAAAAACTGTACAGACATACCTGTGAAATAGATTTCTTAGTTATATGATCTATTATATTCATAAGATAGTCGGTTTAATTGATTTTCCATGGCTGCATAGGCGTAACCTCGAGCATTCATTGTCTTTTCTTCTAAACATATGAACGGTCCGTCTCTGCATAAAGTAACAAATTCGGTATTTGAATAGGTTTGATTATTTGAACATTTACCTCCATGTGACCATTTTCCGCATTTGTGACATCGTTCTAGGTTTCGTGCTCTTCTTTTCGCTGCGGATTTTGATTTTCCTTTACCAAATTGTAACTTATTATCTTCGCATCTGGATCCTTTTCTAACTCCGTCCATTCTTTCTCTGATTACTGATACTAATTCACTCGGTAGTATATCATTATTTCTTTTAGTGATCAAAGCGTGTAGCATTAGACCATGGTTTAGTTCACAGGCAGTCTTCATTTTGTAAAAACCTAAAAAAATAAAAATTCAGAATGGGGGGAGAAGACTAGTTCTTTAGGGTCTGCTAGGGAAAGACCATACGTGTTCCATTTTCGAGAACTACACGAAAACAGACAATCTAACTCTAACAGAAATACATATTATCCTTTAAAGACTTAATTCTCCCCACACTTAGTTAGCTGTGGTATCGAAATTGTGATTAACTTCGTTGTCGACTTCCATCGGACCATGTATGTAATGTTTAACTCTGTGACCATTAACTTTAAATTCAATCCCATTTGAATTTATCAATTCTATCGTTCCGTATGGGAAAACTCTTTTGACTATGAATGGTCCAGACCATCTTGATTTCAATTTTCCAGGAAATAGCTTGAATCGTGAATTGAAAAGAAGAACTCTGTCTCCTTCTTTGAATTCTTTTGAACTTCTGATTCTTTTATCATGCCATTTCTTCGTTCTTTATTTATAGATTAACGAATTTTCGTATGCTTCATGTCTTAATTCTTCTAATTCATTTAGTTGACTTAATCGTAGACGTCCGGCTTCATGTAAATCAAGATTACATGTCTTCAAAGCCCAAAATGCTTTGTGTTCAATTTCTACTGGAAGATGACATGCTTTTCCATAAACAAGTCTAAAAGGTGTGGTTCCAATTGGAGTTTTGTAGGCTGTTCTAAAAGCCCAGAGTGCATCCTCCAATTTAATGAACCATTCCTTCGGATTTGATCCTACGGTTTTCTCTAGAATACGTTTTAAAGCTCGGTTGGTATTTTCAACTTGTCCACTTGTTTGTGGATGATATGCGGTGGAGATTTTATGAGTTACTCCATATCTTTTAAGAACTTTCTCAAGTTGATTATTACAGAAATGAGTACCCCGATCACTTATTAAAGCTTTCGGTGTTCCAAACCTTGCAAAAAGACGTTTTAAAAAGTTGACTACAACTCGTGCATCGTTAGTTGGGAGAGCTTGTGCTTCCGCCCATTTAGATACATAATCAATGGCTACGAGTATATATAGATTATTATGAGATTTTGGAAATGGACCCATAAAGTCAATACCCCAAATGTCAAATACTTCACATACTTGGATGACATTTTGTGGCATTTTATCACGTTGACTTATTTTTCCGGCCCTTTGACATGCATCACAGGATTTGCAAAGAAGGTGTGCGTCTTTGTAAATTGTAGGCCAATAGAATCCAGCATCATAAACTTTTCTTGCTGTTAGTTGAGGCCCATAATGCCCTCCTGTTGGTCCTGTGTGACAATGGTTTAATATTTTACTAGCTTCATCTCCAAATACACATCGGCGTATTATTCCATCGGGACAACTTTTAAACAGATGTGGATCTTCCCAGAAATAGTGTTTTATATCACTGAAGAATTTCTTTCGTCTTTGGTACGATAATCCTTTTTCAAGGAATCTACAAACTAAGTAGTTTGCATAGTCTGCAAACCATGGAATTTCTTTATAATCTATCTTCAATAGATATTCATCAGGAAAGTTGTCTTGTATGGCTGATTCATTCAGAACTTCTAATTCGGGATTTTCAAGACGAGAAAGATGATCAGCGGCGAGATTTTCTGCTCCTCTTTTATCTCGGATTTCAATATCAAACTCTTGTAAGAGTAAGATCCAACGGATTAATCTTGGTTTAGCATCTTGTTTTGAAAATAGGTATCTAAGAGCAGAATGGTCGGTATAGACCACCGTTTTTGCTAGAACGAGATATGATCGAAATTTGTCAAAAGCAAAGACAATAGCAAGGAGTTCTTTTTCAGTAGTTGTATAGTTCGTTTGTGCTCCTTGTAATGTCTTACTAGCATAGTATATAGGTTGAAATCGTTTTTCAATCCTTTGTCCTAAAACGGCTCCCATTGCAAAATCACTTGCATCGCACATTAGTTCAAATGGTAGATTCCAATTTGGTGTTATCATGATCGGCGCATTAGTGAGTTTTTCTTTAAGAATATTAAAAGATTTGATACATTCATCTGAAAAGATGAATGGCGCATCCTTTTCTAGGAGTTTATTCATAGGAGTGGCAATTTTAGAAAAATCTTTTATGAAACGTCGGTAAAAACCGGCATGCCCTAGAAAACTCCTAACTCCTCTAACATTGGTGGGATGTGGAAGTTTAGCAATTACATCTACTTTAGCTCTATCCACTTCAATTCCTTCTTTTGAAATTTTATGTCCAAGAACGATGCCTTCTTTAACCATGAAATGGCATTTTTCCCAATTAAGTACTAGATTTGATTTTTCGCATCTAATTAGCATTCGTTCCAGATTAACTAGACATGATTTAAATGTATCACCGAAGACTGAAAAGTCATCCATGAATACTTCCATGCATTCTTCTATCATGTCGTGAAAAATCGCCATCATACACCTTTGAAAGGTTGCAGGGGCGTTACAAAGTCCAAATGGCATGCGTTTGTAAGCAAACGTACCATAAGGGCACGTGAATGTGGTTTTCTCTTGATCCTCGGGTGCTATTGGAATTTGAAAATATCCGGAAAATCCATCTAGAAAACAATAGTAACTATTTCCGGCTAATCTTTCCAACATTTGATCTATGAAAGGTAAGGGAAAGTGATCTTTTCTGGTGGCGTCATTTAATTTTCTATAATCAATACATACACGCCATCCTGTTACAGTCCTAGTAGGAATAAGCTCATTTTTCTCATTTGTGATGACAGTCATGCCACCCTTCTTAGGTACACATTGAACTGGGCTTACCCATGGACTATCAGAGATTGGATATATCAAACCTGCATCTAGCAGTTTAATAATCTCTTTCTTAACTACATCTTGCATATTAGGATTTAGTCTTCGTTGGCATTGCACATACGTTTTATGACCTTCTTCCATAAGGATTTTATGTGTGCAATACGAAGGACTTATTCCTTTAATATCATGAATCTTCCATGCAATGGCTGGTTTATGAGCTTTCAACACAGAAATGAGTTGTGATTTCTCATTTTCAGTAAGAGAAGACGATATTATTACAGGTAATTCAGATTCACCATGTAAATAAGCGTATTCCAAATGGTTTGGAAGTGGCTTTAACTCTAATTTCGGAGGTTCTTCTATCGATGATTTATATCGATATCTGTCTTCTTCTTTTAGCATTTGTATTTCTTCTGTTGTTGGTTCATATCCATTAGCTATAAGTGTAGCTAACATTTCAGCTTCATCAATTGGTTCATTACCTTCTCCTAAAGAACATTCTCCTGTTCCTTGTAATTCTGGAAATTCTTCTAATAATTCTGCATGTGCATCTATAGTTTGAATATAATAACATGTATCATCTGCAGATTGTGGTTGTTGCATTGCTCTATCAACTGAAAAGGTAACACTCTCATCCTCTATACTTAGGGTCAGTTTCTTACCGAACACGTCTATCATTGCTTTAGCCGTGTTTAAGAATGGTCTTCCTAATATGAGAGGAACTTGAGAATCTTCTTCCATGTCCAAAACAACAAAATCTACTGGAAATACTAAGGTACCAACTTTAACTAGCATGTTCTCCATTATCCCTCTAGGATATTTTATTGATCTATCGGCTAGTTGTATGCTTATTCTGGTTGGTTTTAATTCTCCAAGGTCTAGTTTAGCGTATAGTGAATACGGCATTAGATTTATACTAGCACCTAAGTCTGCCAATGCTTCTATTGAACTAAGACTACCCAGAAAACATGGAATTGTGAAACTTCCTGGATCAGATAGTTTTTCTGGTATCTTATTCAACAGTACTGCTGAACAATTAGCATTCATAGTAACAGCCGAGAGTTCTTCCATTTTCTTTCTATTTGAGATTAGATCTTTCAAGAATTTAGCATACCTTGGCATTCCTGAAATCACATCAATGAAAGGAAGATTTACATTTATCTGTTTAAACATATCCAAAAATTTGGATTGCTCGGCTTCAAGTTTCTCTTTCTTCATTTTACTCGGGTAAGGAAGTGGTGGTTGGTATGGTTTAACATAAGGTTTATCCTTAACTGTGTTATCTTCATTAACCTTTTCAACTACCGGTTCTTTTTCCTTATCCTGATCAGGTTGTGGTTCTTGTGGAGTAGGAATGGTTTCATCAGAAGTTACAGGTATTTCAGGTGGTTTAAGTGTTGTACCACTTCTTGTGGTAATAGCTTTAGCTGTTTCATTCCGGGGGTTAGCGTTTGTATCACTAGGTAGACTTCCCGGTTTTCTTTCACCTATTAACCTTGCTAGGTTACTTACTTCTTGTTCCAGATTTTGAATAGAAGCTTGTTGATTTCTAAATGCTTGAGCATTTTGTTCATTTGTTTGTTTTTGAGATGTGAAAAACTGCGTTTGAGTTTCAACTAGCTTCGTCATCATATCTTCTAAATTCGGCTTTTTATCATCGGTTTGTTGTGGTGGTTTGTTTTGAAAATTAGGTCTTTGCTGATTATAAGTATTATTGGATACTTGTTGATTGCTAGGACCTTGTTGGTTGTTGTATGGAATATTTCGGTTATAATTCTGGTTTTGATTGTAAATCGGTCTTGGCGGTTGATAATTATTCTGATAATTATTTCCAGGCCTTTGGTTTATGTATGAAATATTCTCTCTTTGTTCCATTGTTAATTCAATAATGAGACAATCTTTTGTCAAATGTGGTCCTCCACACTGCTCACAACTAATTCGTATAGAGTGAATATCCTTAGTCATCTTTTCCATTCGTCTCTCGAAAGCATCTATCTTTGCTGAAATGGAATCTAAGTCATGGCTAGAATCGGCTCTAGCTGCTTTAGATGATCTAATGATATCTTTTTCTTGGTGCCACTCATGCGAGTGGGAAGCAGTGTTATCAATAATTTTGTAAGCATCAGTTTCGGTTTTCTTCATAATAGAACCACCAGCTGCTATATCTATATCTTTTCTTGTAGTGATGTCGCATCCTCGGTAGAATATTTGTACTATTTGACAGGTGTCTAAACCATGTTGCGGACATCCTCTTAACAACTTTCCATATCTTGTCCACGCCTCATATAGAGTTTCATTTGGCTTTTGTGTGAACGTAACAATTTCTGCTTGAAGTCTTACGGCTTTAGATGCAGGAAAGAATTGTTTAAGAAATTTGTCAATTAAAACGTCCCATGTATCAATCGCCCCTTCAGGTAACGATTCCAACCAATCTTTGGCTTCTCCCTTTAAAGTCCAGGGAAATAACATGAGATATATCTGTTCATCCTCCACTTCTCGGATTTTAAATAGTGTGCAGATCCTATTAAAGGTACGTAGATGTTCATTTGGATCTTCCTTCGGTGCACCACTAAATTGGCATTGATTAGTCACCATGTGTAGAATTTGTCCTTTGATTTCATAATCTGGCGCATTAATGTCTGGATGAGTAATTGCGTGACCTTGGCCAGTGCGTTTAGCTCTCATTCGGTCTTCCATACTTAAAGGTTCCAGATTCTCCATAATTGAATTTGTTGAGTCGGTATCACTAGATGATTCTGTTTTAATGGTTCGTTCCTCAACAATCTCTGTTTGAATGATTGGTGGTTCCGGAGGAAAGTTTAATGGTTCAGGATCTATGAACCGTTCCTGAATATTCTCTGGATTCTCAATTGTGAGGTTGGGTTCAAAAAATGGATTATCGGAAATTTGAACTGAAGTACTTGGTTGACTGGATGACGATTCTAAAGAAAAATCAACGGCGGTTATATTTGTTAAACGATGTCTTGATCGAGTTACAGGTGGTGAACGTACAAAAGGTGATGAACGTCTTGCTCGGTGCATTCACTGAATATCCTATTAGTTTTTAAAAGGAAAAGAAAAATTATAATAAGTTATCCAATCAATAGACTTTTCTGATTTTGCCCACGTTTCGAATAGCCAAAAGATGCAGCAGAGGGGCAGGATTCGTTTGGTCTCAATATAATTGAGGACTGTTTGGCTCCAATAACCCGGTCCACGTACAAATCCAACTATTACTACGAACCAGAAAATTTTGATGTCTATTAATTTAACCACTTAAAATAAATTTTCGTAATTTTAAGAAATTTAGATAAGAAGTAGAAAAAATTCTAAGTCCTAAAAACTAGAATGGCGAGAAATAAGAAAGAAAAAGAGTTCGTCGAAAAAGGTCGAAAAAGAAAAAATTGGTTGAAAAATAAAAGGTGACGGAAAAATAAAAGAAACTTATAAAAACTTAAAAATACTTAACTAACCTAACCTTATTACTACAACTAACTTAAAATTATAATCGCAAATTGAAATTACTAATTGGAATGATAATTGATACATAGTAAAAGGTCTAAAAATATTAAAGCTTACAAGGAAAAACTAAATCCCAAATGGAAATAACTTAAAAAGAAACTAAAACTTAAAAAGGCGTCGCAAAATTCTAAAGCACCTAAATCTTAGTCTAAAGAAAAAGCACTTAAGGAATTCTATGGCAAAGCCTAAAAATATAGGAGTAAAAATAACTATAGCAAAAACTAAGTTTAAAATTAAATAATGAGCTAAAAATACAAATATTACGCTACAACGATTAAAAAGGGACAAAATATTAAAAGAAATAAAAAGTGATAAAAAAAATACAATTTTTATTAAAATATTATTTTTATATTAATTATATTAAAGTATTAAGTTTTAAATATAATAAAACTAATTAAAAGTAGTTAAAATTAATTAAACTAAAAACTTAATTAATAATAATAAAATCAAATTAGGGTTTAATTAATAATAATAAAATAATATCCGTAATAAATGCGTTTTTAGGGTTTGTTTGTGGCCCTGTCAGACCCCTCATGCGAGTCGCATGGAATAAGGGGGTGGGTCATGCGAGTCGCATGGACACCCTGAACTGGTTCAATTGGACTGGTTCAAATGACAGGTCACGTAATATTTAATATTTTATTTTCTTTTTTTTTCTGTTTTAAATTTAAATAAAATATATATATATAATTAAAATAAAAACTTAAAAATAAACTTAAAATACTTTATAATTTTGTAAAAATAAAAGAAAAACTTAAAAATATACTTAAAATATATTTTTTTTTTTCGATTTTAAAAGCTCTTTTTTTTTATATATTTTTTTTTTAATTTTTAAAAATATAAATTTTACCAAAACTAATTATAACTTAAAAATTAAAAATATGGCGTTTCGCTTCGGCGAATTTCCCCGGCAGCGGCGCCAAAAATACTTGATGTCGAACGAGGTGTATATAAAATAGTATTATTTTTAGTACGAAAATACTATTAAATACGATACAATTTTACACAAGATATTTATTTATTTATAGAATGGATATACTTAAACCTTGCTACAACACTTATAGGCAGTGTACCTAATCGTACAGTAGTGTAGTTTTTAGTAAGTCCGGTTCGTTCCACAGGGAAATCTTTAAACAAAGCTCAACGCTATATTAGTTTACTTTTATAAAAATACAAACATATATATAAGTAATATTATTATAAAGGGGGTTTTTACCGTTTAATGACCGGTTTGTCGATTTTAAAACTTTAGTCGCAGTTAAAACCTAATGTAAAATATAAAATAAATACAAGACTTAAATTAAAGCGTAAAGTAAATAACGATAATGAAATTGCGAATAAAAATGCGATAAAATAAACTTGCGATAATTAAAAAGTACGATAATTAAAAGTGCGATTAAATAAAATAACAATAAATAAAAGTGCGATAATTAGAAGTGCAATTAAATATAAAATAAAGGAAATAAAATATGAAATAAAAGAATTATGCTTATTTAAACTTCCGTAATCATGATGTTTGACGTGTTGATTTTAATTATATGCCCATGGGTTAATTGTCCTTTGTCCTGGATTATTCAATATGTCCGTCTGGTTTTTGTCCATAACAGTCCATCAGTCATAAATATAAATTGCAAGTGTCCTTGTCAAATTATTATTATACCCGAAGTTAAATATTCCAACTAATTGGGGATTCGAATTGTAACAAGGTTTTAATACTTTGTTTAATGAATACACCAGGTTATCGACTGCGTGTAAACCAAGGTTTTACTACTTTGTTAACAATTACACCAATTACCCTTGAATGTAATTTCACCCCTGTTTTAAATATTCTAGTGGCTATTAATCCATTCCCGTGTCCGGTTAAATGAACGATTATTCGTACATATAAATACCCCGCCCATCGTGTCCGATCGAGTGTATATGGTAATTTATAGGGACGCCCAATTGTAAATCTTTATATTAACATTAACAAACTTTCATTTAGTTAAACAAATATAAAGCCCATTAATAGCCCATAGTCTAATTTCCACAAGTGTCGTTCTTTTGTCCAAACCCCAATTATGGTACAAAGCCCAATTACCCAATTTTAGTAATTAGCCCAACATCATGATTACTTCGTTTTGAATAAGCATAATAATAACTTAGCTACGAGACATTAATATAAAAAGGTTGAACATAACTTACAATGATTAAAAATAGCGTAGCGTTACACGGACAGAATTTCGACTTACACCCTTACAACATTCGCTAACATACCATTATTATTAGGATTTAAAATTAAAATTAAAATTAAAATATAAATATAAATATAAATTTTACGTATGAAGAGGAAGGAAAAAGATGATTAAAACTCGGCAGAAAACTGGCTTTATATAGGACCTGACCAGCAATTTCAATCCATGCGACTCGCATGGATTTGTGCTTCTGGCCATGCGAGTCGCATGGCCACCCTGGATCCAGCCAAATTGCTTTGTTTTCTTCTTGCCGACGTAATATAATAATAATATATAATATAATATATAATTATATATATATTATATTATATTCTTGTGCATAGTAGACTAGATATTTTTGGTCCGTTGCGTCGGGCGTTTCTTCTTGGCTCAGGTCCCGGTTCCGGATTTTCAGACGTCCTTGCGTACAATTTTATATTTTGTACTTTGCGTTTTGAATCTTGTACTCTTGTGATTTCGAGACGTTTCTTATCAATAATTGGAACCTTTTTGATTGTCTTTTGTACTTTTGAGCTTTTTGGTCGTTTGCGTCTTCAATTCGTCGAATCTGTCTTTTGTCTTCACCTTTTATTATTTAAACGAATATCTCTTGTAAATAGAACAATTGCAACTAAAAGCTTGTCTTTCTTGAGGAATAATGCTATGAAATATATGTTCGTTTTTAGCATTATCAATTGCAATTGTCATATAAATGACTACCTAGCTAAATCAAATAACGGGATAAAGGTCACCTAACCGAAATTTGATTTACCGTTGGATTCTAATATTTAATAAAACAATTATATATAAAAGGGTATTATTTATTAAATTTAAAATCGATACTTAAATGAACTTTGTTAATTTTGTAGATGGCCGCAAATAACAACAACATGCAAAATGCACCACTTAACCTAAACAACCTATCATTAAGGTCTCTCCTCGAGAAAGACAAACTCAACCATACGAACTTTATGGATTGGTTCCGTAATCTTAGAATTGTCCTCAAACTTGAGGATAAAGCGTATGTGTTGGAGGACCCTATTCCCGACCAACCGGATGAGGAAGATCTAGAGGGCATGGCTTATTATGACAAGTATTGCGCCGATTCGGTGCAAGTCACTTGCCTAATGCTTGGGACTATGATACCCGAACTCCAAAAGGATTTCGAACATCATAGTGCATATGACATGATTACGCAATTGAAGGAGATGTTCCTTCAACAAGCACGTGTCGAGCGCTTCGAAACGGTTCGAGCGTTACATGCATGTCGTATGGATGACACCCAATCCGTATCCTCTTATGTCCTCAAAATGAAAAGCCTTATTGATCGCGCAAACCGTCTTAATCTCAACATATCTAATGAGCTAGCCACTGATCTTATCCTAAACTCCCTGTCAAAGAGGTTTGACCAATTTGTAATTAATTACAATATGAATGGGATGGATAAGACCATTGGTGAACTTCATGGCATGTTAAGGACGGCCGAAACTAGCATGGGTAAGAGGGCTTCACCCGTGCTAATGATCAATGATAGTGGGTCCAAAGGTAACAACACCTCTAAGCCAAAGGCGGCTAAGAGGAAAGGACCCGCCCATCAAGGCAAGGGAAAGGGGAGGATGGTTACCCCAACCAAAAACAAGAACAAGAAGCAAAAGGTTGCCGGACAAGCAAACCCCAAGGAAGACCCGTGCTTCGGTTGCGGTGAAATGGGTCACTGGAAACGCAATTGCCCGGTCTACCTTAAGGAGTTGAAGGAAAAGAGGGATGCGGGGCAATCCTCAGGTAACATATATATGGTATATATAGAGCTTAGTATTACTTCTTCTAATACATGGGTATTAGACACTGGATGTGGAACTCACATTTGCAATTCTTTGCAGGGGTTTAGAAGAAGTAGCAAGCAAACGGGAACATCAAGTCTCTTTATGGGTAATGGAGCCAAAGTGCAAGTGAAGGCTCAAGGAGACTTTGTATTAAAACTTCCAAGTGGTTTGGAACTTATTTTGAACAATGTTTTGTATGCACCGGATTTATGTCGAAACATTATTTCAGTTTCCCGTTTAAAACAATGTGGTTTTTATCTTAATTTTGTTAATGATGATATCCACGTTTATTTAGGTAATGTATTTTATTTTAAGGCTTCGCCTTTAAATGGAATTTATGAATTGGTTCATGATGACACATCATCTAGTAGCTCAATATACCATACTAGCACCAAGAAACTCAAAAGGGATTTGAGTGATTCCTACTTATGGCATTGTCACCTTAGTCACATAAACAAGAATCGAATGCATACACTCCAAAAGAATGGCCTTTTGAAATCAAATGAACTAGACTCGTTTGATGTATGTGAATCTTGTTTACAAGGCAAAATGACTAAAGCACCTTTCAAAGGGACCTACGAAAGGGCTAAGGACTTATTGGGATTAATACGTTCGGATGTATGTGGACCCTTTAAGCCCATAGCTAGGAATGGTGAAAGATACTTCGTTACTTTCATTGATGACTTCAGTCGTTTCGGATATGTCTACTTGTTAAGACATAAGGATGAAACTTTTGAAGCATTCAAAGAGTATCAAAACGAAGTACAAAATCAACTCAATAAGACAATTAAGGTACTTCGAACCGATAGAGGAGGTGAATACCTAAGCGATGCCTTCCAAGATCATCTTAGAAGTTGTGGGATTATCTCGCAACTTACTCCACCCGGGACACCACAGCTTAATGGTGTGTCCGAAAGGAGGAATCGAACCCTAATGGATATGGTTCGATCTATGATGGCTAGAAGCTCGTTACCTCTATCATTCTGGGGTTATTGTCTATGCTCAGCGGCTTGTATTTTAAATATGGCCCCAACAAAGAAAGTGGAACGAACACCTCATGAGATGTGGTTTGGAAAACCTCCATCTCTATCATACTTAAAGGTATGGGGATGTGAAGCTTACCCTAAGCGTTACGTCCCTAATAAGTTGAATGCTCGATCCACGAAGTGTATCTTCATAGGATATCCCAAGGATGATATGGGATACTATTTCTATGATCCTTCCGAGCAGAATGTATTTGTTGCTCGGAAGGCTGAATTCCTTGAAACTAAGTTCCGAATGGAAGGCAAAAGTGAAAGGAAGATAGATCTTGAAGAGGTTCAAGATCAAGTAGATGATACACAATTGGCTGACATTAGCACTCAACATGAAAATGTTGAGAGTGATCAGATGGATGATCAAAATACACAAGACGTTCGCAGATCTGGTAGGATTAGTAATCCTCCTGAGAGATATGAGTTTCTCATGGATGGTTGCTATGTGGTTGATTTGGATGAACCAATAAACTACCAAGATGTTTTATCAAGGATTGATAAAGATAAATGGCAGGAAGCCATGAACGCTGAGATGCAATCCATGTATGACAACCAAGTTTGGGAACTTGTTGCGCAACCTCCTGGCTCTAGGCTAGTTGATTGTAAATGGCTGTTCAAAATGAAAACCGACATACATGGAAACTTGGATACATATAAAGCTAGACTTGTAGCAAAAGGTTTCACTCAAACTCAAGGGGTTGACTATGATGAAACTTTTTCGCCTGTGGCGATGCTAAAGTCTATTAGGATATTACTTGCCATTGCTGCTCATTATGATTATGAAATATGGCAGATGGATGTCAAGACCGCTTTCCTAAACGAACATCTTGAGGAAGATGTCTATATGGTTCAGCTTGAGGGTTTTGTTGATCCGAAATATCCTAAAAAGGTATGCAAGTTAAAGAAGTCAATCTACGGATTGAAACAAGCATCTAGAATGTGGAATCATCGTTTTAATGAGGAGGCCAAGAAATTTGGCTTCATTAAAAATGGTGATGAAGCTTGTGTATACAAGAAAGCTAGTGGGAGCACTATCATGTTCCTTGTACTATATGTGGATGATATATTGTTATTTGGAAATGATATTCCAACAATGCAAGGTGTTAAAACTTGGTTAAGCAAATGCTTCTCCATTAAGGATCTTGGAGAAGCACAATACGTTTTGGGGATTAGGATCTATAGGGATAGATCCAAGAAACTGATAGGTTTAAATCAAAGTGCATACATTGAAAAGATCTTGAAAAGGTTCAAGATGGAGAACTCTAAGAAAGGTTTGGTACCTATTCAAAAGGGAACACTTCTCAGTTCATCTCAGTGTCCCACCACGAAAGATGAACAGGAGAGAATGAAGAAAGTCCCATATGCTTCTGCCATTGGGTCAATCATGTATGCAATGATATGCACTAGACCGGATGTGTCATGCGCTCTTAGCCTGACAAGTAGATACCAGAATAACCCAGGAAACGGTCATTGGATTGCTGTTAAAAGTATATTGAAATACCTTAGGAGGACTAAGGATATGTTTCTGATATATGGGTCTGGTGAGGAGGAACTCGCTGTAAAGGGTTACGTAGACGCGAGTTTCCAAACTGATCGAGATGATTCTCGATCACAATCCGGTTATGTCTTCACATTAAATGGAGGTGCGGTCTCTTGGAAGAGTTCAAAACAGGATGCTGTTGCATTATCCACTACAGAGTCAGAGTACATTGCCGCCTCATTGGCAGCTCAGGAAGCTGCATGGATGAAGAAATTCATCGACGACTTAGGAGTGGTCCCTACCATTCAAGACCCTCTTGAGATCTTTTGTGACAACGAAGGTGTGATTGCTCAAATCAAGGAACCTCGTGCTCACCAAAAGACCCGTCACATTGAGCGGAGATTCAACTACATAAGGGATAAAGTTGAAAAAGGAAAGATATGTATTCGCAAAGTTCACACAGATCTAAATATAGCGGATCCACTCACGAAGCTCTTACATGGTGCAAAACATCAAGGGCATGTTAGTGCATTAGGACTTCGATATTCTAGTGATTGGTCATGATCTGTTTTAAGTATTGTAACGGAACGAAATTGTTCAAACTCATTAATATAATTATGGTATTAATTTATTTTGAGTTATGTTCCTATTTTGCATATTTTATCCATGAATAAGTAATTATTCTAAATTCCGTAGTCGATCACGTTTGTGGGAGCAAATGTGAAGTTTAGACTATTATGAACTCGGATTGGTATACATTCACGGGATGAATGTGGTGCAAGGTTGCAACCAAGGTTCATAGATATTTGTGTGATACAAATATTGGAAGACCCGCCCTCAAGACTTACTAAATGGAGCCTTTGTGGTTGATCACATGTAATCTTGAGTAAAGGCGAATATCATTGTATCCTCTGACCTGAGATACATATTGGGTTCGGACATTCACTAAGTATTGTGCCTTGATTCTTTCCTTCACTATTCTGAAATATGGAAGTTCATAAGGAAGAGCTCAGGTATAATGCATAGTGTTTGTCTAGGACATATGTAGTCAAGATGGAATTTGTCCCTCTTATTCGTTGAGAGTCAGATGTCTAAGGCCTGATAAAGTTAAATCTAGAAGAGAGTGATCACTCTATGTCTCTTGGATTTAACATGACATCTAGGACGAAAGGATATAATGAAAAGATTCACCTATTCATATTCGAGATGGGAACTCAAAAGGGATGATGTTATTGAATGGCATATAGTCATAACATATTGGGGGTGATGGACGGTCGTTAGGTGGTATCCGTCACTTGCATTAATTTCTCATGTTTCTCGTGCAAGTGGGAGATTGAAAGTATTTCGTATGCCCGAGAGACATATTAAATTAATGTGACTAATGTGTTATGATCCAAGTCGGGTCATACCCAATAACAAGCTTACCGACACTTTACATGTATTTAATCTTAACGATTGGATCATTAAGTAAATACGCGACACTTGAACTTTAGAAAATCGGTTTTCTAAAAATATTATCACTTGAGATAAATTATTTGGATAATTTATATTTAATTATTTATAGGTTTAAATAATTATATTGTGTTATATTTTATAAAAGGTTTATAAAATATATAAGTAGCAAGAAAATAAATAAGTTTTATGCAAGTTTTATAAAAATTACCATTTTGAAAAACCCCTTCAAGAGGTGGACGGTTTTGGGGGGTCTCCAAGACTCCTCCCATGCTTTTTTTTCTTGTTATTTTCAATAACACAAGTCTTAAGATGCATGCCTCTTTTCTTTAAAACAAAGACCTTGACTCATGCATTTTTTTTTCAAGTGACTAGCTTATAATAAAATTGTTTGGTTCTCCCTTTTACTCACTTGCTGGCCGAATTATTCAAGGGAGAAGAGAGGTTTTTTAGCTTGCAAATTAAGTTCATTAAGTGTCCAAAAATCCTAACCACATATAGGAAGGTGTTGGTGATTGAAAGCTTGGGGTATTACTTGTTTGAGGCTTCAAGTTAGAAGCTTATAAGCCATCTTCTTCTTCATCATTGCAGCTGTCCAATTCAGTCCTTAAACTTGTTTTAAGGAGGTATAAAACTCTTCCTTTCTTGTTAATTAGTAAGCATTATTTCACAACTTGATCCAAGATGGGATTTAGCTTTAATTGGTTTAATGATAACAAGTAAAATTGGTAATTTCACGCTTCCGTTTTATAATGATTCTTAAATGGTTTTAAGAGTTTCAAACTTGTTAAATCCCTACAAAAATGGTGTTTCGAACAGGTTCGCCGGTAAGCGCTTCAGGTTCTTCGTCAAGAGGGCAATGTGGTGGATGGAAAGGATCGCCTTCTTCTTGTCTCCAATGATTGAGGCGGCTACGAACCCATCAGATGAATTGGGGATGGATGATTGTTTGATTCATTCTGGTGACACTGCTTTCGGAGCTTAGGTGAACATCCATGTCGGAATAGTTGTCGGAACAACTATCGGAATAACTATCGGAATCTGAGGGACTCGAACTGGTTGATGGATCCATCTCGTACGATCAGATGAAGGATTTTCGATAAGAAATAGATTATAGGATGTAGATTAGTACCCTGCACTACATAATTTACATATGCATATATAATACTAAAATCCCATAAGTTACGGAGAAATCTACGGAAGCTGTCAGACAAAGGTAACAATAACAGATACGCTAAGATATGAATTTATCTATACACTGTCAATGCAATAGAGGCAGTAAGACGTGTCTAGACTTTAAGGATGATAAGCAAAATAATTTTTGGCACTAAATGATAAGCAAAACTTTTGACATGCAGACATGGTCGAAGTCCAGACTCACTAATGCATCTAAACAACTACTAGTTAGACACTCTAATGCAAGACCTGGTTCGCTAAGACCACCGCTCTGATACCAACTGTGAAGGCCCATCCTAATCCATCCGGACGAAGTCCATATCGATTATAAACGATTCACAACAGTTGATTACATCGCGAGGTACTTGTCCTCTATATGATACATTTTACAAACATTGCATTCGTTTTTGAAAAGATAATCTTTCATTACATCGAAAATTGACGGCATGCATACCATTTCATAATATATCTAACTATAATTGACTTAATAATAATCTTGATGAACTCAACGACTCGAATGCAACGTCTTTTGAAATATGCCATGAATGACTCCAAGTAATATCTTTAAAATGAGCAAATGCACAGCGGAAGATTTCTTTCATGCCTGAGAATAAACATGCTTTAAAGTGTCAACTAAAAGGTTGGTGAGTTCATTAGTTTAACATAAATAATCATTTCCATCATTTTAATAGACCACAAGATTTCATATTTCAATATACATCCCATACATAGAGACAAAAATATCATTCATATGGATTGAACACCTGGAAACCGACATTCACAATATGCATATAAGAATATCCCCATCATTCCGAGATCCTCCTTCGGACATGATATAAATTTCGAAGTACTAAAGCATCCGGTACTTTGGATGGGGTTTATTAGGCCCAATAGATCTATCTTTAAGATTCGCGTCAATTAGGGTGTCTGTTCCCTAATTCTTAGATTACCAGACTAAAAAGGGGCATATTCGGTTTAATAATCCAGCCATAGAATGTAGTTTTAAGTAATTGTGTCTATCTCGTCAAACATTTATAAAGCAGCGCATGTATTCTCAGTCCCAAAAATATATTGCAAAAGCATTTAAAAGGGAGCAAATGAAACTCACCTAATGTATTTTGTAGTAAAAATACATATGATAAAACGGAACAATGCAGGGTTAGCCTCGGATTCACGAACCTATATCATTTATATATTTATTAATATACATAGTTGTAATCGAGTGATATATATAAATTTATTAGTTATATACTTTTTATATTAATAATATATATATGTTTCATATATTTATTTTGTTATATAAAATATTACTTTTTATTATGTTATATATATTAAATGTATTTTTATATATGTATATATCATTTGTTTGTTAAAAATAGTAATTTTAGTAATACTACGATAAAAATGATAATAATCATAAGACTTAATATTAGTAAATAAGGTATTATTGTTAATAATTATATTAATGATATTAATAATGATATTTATAATTATAACTGTAAAATATAAATTTTTCGATTAATGATACTTATCATAATGATTTTAGTAATTTCATATTAATAACACTCATTATAATATAAATATTCATACTTGTGATGGTAATAATAATAATACTGATGATGATACTTATAAGATAATTGTATTACTAATAATAATTATAATACTCGTAATAATACTAATAATAATGTTATCATTCATAAACTAATACAAATATTAATTTTAAATGATAGAAATATTAATGATAATAATAATAATTATAACCCTAGTAATGATATTAATACTATATTGATAACAATAATATTAATGATACTTTTAATTTTAATGGTAACTATAACAATGCTAATATTAATAATAACTATAAATTAACCATTTTTACTACTAGTGATATTAATTTTAGTAATAGTTCATTTAAGAGTGATACTCATAATAATAACTACGATAAGGTTAATAATAATACTTATATAAATTTTAATAATAGTACTTACTTTAATATTACTACTTATACTTATAATCACAAAATGATATTAATACTATTAATAATAATCATAATAGTCATATTAATAATACTAACAATATTAATAATACTAATACTTAATAAATACATAATAATAATAATAATAAGTACATTACTAATAATAATAACAGTAACAATAATAAATAATAATAGAAGCAAAAAATAATAATAATAATAATAATAATAATAATAATAATAATAATAATAATAATAATATATAAAAAAAATAAGAAGTATACCGTCTTTTAAGAGATTTTACAAAAAGATTGCTCCAAACCGGAATCGAACCCGAGACCTCTCGCTCACCAACACACTCCTTAAACCATTCGGCCATTATGAATTTTCTGATTTAATATACATTTAAATAAATATAAACCGTATAACCATGTTCTTATTTCTTCATCATCTTCCACAACCTTAAATCGACATACAGCTCCACCAAATACTAGCAGCGACCACTAAATCGTATTTAACGGACTTGCAAATGGATTAACATCAAACTATAATGATTCATAAGTTAAATAAAAGCAAAAAGAGAAAGAAAAAAATAAACAGAAGTTAATACCGTCGCTGTGCAGTTTTAAAAAAAAGATTTTGATTTTTAACTTTGAAAATGTTTTAGCTAATGATTTCTTCATGAAAAAGTTCCCAAATCATACCTATAAACATTATCAATCCTCAATTTAACTGGAAATATCAAAACGATTACGAATTTGGCTATGAACGATTTGTTTAACTTTTTGAAATGAAACTTTGACTCCAAAATTCCTAATCGATAAAAGGAGTTAGGTTGTGAAACTTTACAGGTAGTTGGAATAGATTAATCCTAATAAAATGGCTTTAATAGTTTTTGAAATTGACTTAGAATTTCTGATATGAAACTTTAAGTTCAGGAGCAGGGCATCGTGCAGGTTTCTTTAGGATGAGATTTGATTTTTGTTGTTTTAATGTGAATTGCTTTAGTGATGTATTACATAGAGGTTAAACAATAACATTACAGCTAATGAACCAAAATTACCATTTTGTTTGCTAGTTTAATTTACTCGACAAAGTTTGATCCTGTCAAAAAAATTTTAGATAATTCCAATTGATTAATCTAACTCTTGTTTGCTAATATGACTAATTTACACTGATCATACCAATTTGCAGTTATAAAACAATTTATGGAACAGTTTGATAAAGACGGGAAAACTGGATACACAATTTTATACATATTATTTATATTATTAGGTATTATATATAGTATATCTATCGTATAATGCATCTGTATATATGTATATGTTTTGGTATCTATAAGATGTATATGTCTATATTACGTATCAGTATGTATAACAGCTGTACATATATCGTATGTACATATCTATTTAATGTATTATAATAAATCTTATTATTTAATAAATATAACTATAATAATACTCTTAATGTTATAATTAATAATAATAATAATGATATAATAATAATAATAACATTAATTTTGTTTTTAGTAATGATCATAATAATAAGTATAAAACTTATAACTATAATATTATTAATAATAATATTAATTATATTTATGTTATTATTATTAATGATAATAATTATGTTAGTAATGTATATACATATATTTATATATCAAACTTCATATCTATATGTTATATACTAAAAATAGTACTATTAATAATACAGATTTTTATATTAATATTAATATTAATATTGACAATAATTATGAAAGTAGTAATAATATTCGTAGTATAACAATTATATTTTTATCTTGTAATTACATATATTATTACCATTTATTAATTTGCAATATCTAATAATTTCATGATATATATAACAACATATTTTGAATATTTAATATCTACACATCTTATATATATTGTATTGTACAAAATCAATAATTATGTAATAATCATGTGTGTATATATATATATATATTTCAATGTTACTTATTTAATTATATTTGGAATACCAAATAAATATATTAATTATATATAAAAATAATAACCTCAGGGTAAAATCATTTAATATTTTATAAATATTGACAAATTATTTTCGAAATCATTTGTGAAATCATTTTTACAATTTAACTGTTCGTGAATCGTCGGGTTTGGTCAAAGGTTAAATGATATCCATGTAAATAATTTAAAAATTCTAAGACTCAACATTACAGACTTTGCTTATCGTGTCGTAATCATAATAAGATTAAGTTTAAATTTAGTCAAAAATTTCCGGGTGGTCACAGGAGGCCCTGGGAACTCGTTTGGATATGAGCACCGCATATCATCTGCAAACTGACGGGCAGAGTGAAAGAACAATTCAGACTCTTGAAGACATGCTCAGGGCATGTGTGATCGATTTTGGAAATGGATGGGATAAATATCTACCATTAGCAGAATTCTCGTATAATAATAGTTATCATGCGAGCATTAAAGTTGCACCATTTGAAGCACTGTATGGAAGGAAGTGTAGATCCCCTATCTGTTGGAATGAAGTAGGAGATCGACGATTAACTGGTCCCGAAATCATACACGAAACTACTGAGAAGATAGTACAAATCAAGGAAAGATTGAAAACAGCCCGTAGTCGCCAAAAGAGCTACGCCGATGTCTGAAGGAAACCATTAGAGTTTCAGATCGGTGACATGGTTATGCTAAAGGTGTCACCTTGGAAAGGTGTAATACATTTCGGAAAAAGGGGTAAACTGAACTCAAGGTATGTAGGCCCGTTCAAGATCATCGAACGCATTGGACCGGTAGCTTATCGACTCGAGTTACCACAACAACTCGCCGGAGTACATAATACGTTTCACATTTCAAACCTTAAGAAGTGTCTTGTAAAGGAAGACCTCACCATTCCTCTTGAAGAAATCCAAGTCGACGAGAAACTACAATTCATAGAAGAACCGGTCGAAATCATGGATCGTGAAGTTAAACAGCTCAAGTAGAGCAACATACCAATCGTTAAGGTTCGTTGGAATGCTCGAAGGGGTCCCGAGTTTACTTGGGAACGAGAGGATCAGATGAAACAAAAGTACCCACATTTGTTTCCCGAGAACGCAAAATAGGTACAACTTTAAAATTTCGGGACGAAATTTATTTAACGGGTAGGTACTGTAACGACCCGAATTTTTCCTACCGTTTTATACATATGAGATTAATATTTACATAAATTAAACATTACCAACATGATAAGCAATCCGAATTGTTGAGTCTTGTGTTTTTTAAAAGAGTTTTACACAACGTTTGACCGTCCAATTTGACCGATGATATCACGAACTATATAACATACGATAATTATATGATTGTGTACATATACATATTTATACATATTTAACATGATCTAAGGATGGTTTAACATATCATTGTGTACTAATAACAATGAGTTATAAGTATACTTTGAGACTACTAACTTAAGTTTTCAAAACGGTAACTATACGTAACGTTCTTTAACATATATACCTATAATCTATAATGCTTATACAAGTATCATATAAATACGTATTTAATTACTTTAAAGGACTTAAATACATAAAACAATATAAGTATATTCACAAAAGATAGTTATATTTGAATTCTCGTTCTGTTTTCTCAAGATTTCTACACGTATACCTAGGGTATATGTACCCGTATTATACGCAGCTTCTAGATGTATTTACTATTGATAAATACCAATTATTAGACCTCAATTATCTGCTCTTAGCATCCATTGTTAGTCAACAACATGTGGGATCAATTAGGAAGACTTATGAGCTAAAATTCAAAACTTAAAATCTATATATATACATACATATACACGTTTTTTATATACATACATATACTTCCATATCAACTTTATTTTAAGATAAATGATCTTCTAAACTCTCTCATCTTCAACCTTCAAGTGTTCTTCAAGGTCTTCATAAGTTTCTAGCTTCATAATCAAGGTAAAACTATGTTTAAACTTTGATTCAATTCATGTAAGTTAATTATCTTAAATCAAGATATAAACTTACTTACAACCTTTGTTTCTTTCATGATTTCACTTCTTAATCTTCCAAGTCATCAAGAACAAGTTCATATCTTGTTTATTCAGTAACTTTCTTCATCATACTTGAGGTATAACCTTTGTTCATCATCTTGTTCAATTATAACTATCTTACTAAGAATATACAAATTATAACAACAAGAACATAGTTTGAATGATTTCAAACTTGTTCGCAAACTAAATAGATCCTTCTAACTTGACTTTTAAAACACTTCAAGACCTGTAATATATCATATTGATATGATAACTTAACAAGATACAACTTGATTTTACAAAGAACACCTTAAAACTGAATCTACATCGTTGGAGTGCAACCGGGGGCTGTTTTGGGTTGGATAATTAAAAACCATCTTATACTTTGAATTGGAAGTTTATATTCTAGAAAAATGATATTTCTTATGAATATGTTAATATATAAAAATCTCATGGTGTAACTCAAAGTGTAAGTATTTTTTGTAAAAATGATTATCTAGATGTTGTTTTTACAACGGAAATGATTACTTTCATAAGATTTACCAAAGTTTGACCTATAACCTGTGATTTCGAATGCAAACTAAGGTATTTACAGTTCATATTCATAAATAATGACTCGATTCAAGGAAGTGGCAAGTTGAACCAACAAAAACGGAGTTTTATTGAAGAAACTACGGCTAAAACAAAATTGGGTATCCGAAGCTAGTTTAGCTACGAAATTAATTGGAGTAAAACTAAACTAATCATATTTTTGCTAATTAATATGATATTTTATATATATTTACTTATGATTTGATTTTATATATTTCAGGACCACCCGTAAACAACACGAGAAGATTAATTATAAGACCTCATGATTGTACGCAACACGTCATTTGACAACACGGTACTTTATGTACGCAACACATCATTTGACAACATGGTACCATGGGTCGAGATTAATTCTAATCAATACGAATATGATGGGGTCTTTATTTATGTTATTGAGCAACTAATTGTGGACCACTAACATCGGACTGCTAACTACGGACTAATAGATATTAAAAGTATTATAAGTATATATGTAACGATTATTTGAAAAGAAAATATGTTAATATATTATATATATGGTTAAGTTCGTGATATCTATCGGAGACCAAGTCGTGTTAAATATCTTCAAAGCAAAAGTGAGTATATAGTCCCACTTTTAAACTCTAAATATTTCGGGATGATAATACATGCATTTTATGATTTACGTTATGGACACAAGTGATTAAAAATATATATTCTACGTTGAGTTGTACCACTGGCATACTTCCCTGTAACTTGGTAACTACTATTTACATGAGGTATTGTAAACGCGAATCCTGTTGATAGATCTATCGGGCCTGACAACCCCAACCGGACTGGACGACCAGTATTCAACGGTTGCACAGTACTTCATTTCGGTGACTACACTTAGTACGGTGTAGTGAGATTTCATAATAAAGGGAATATGCGACGTTGATTAAATGTTAAGTATGGTTATCAAGTGCTCAACCACTTAGAATATTTTTATTAAAACGTTTATGTATATTAAATCTTGTGGTCTATATTTATAACGCTGCTAGCATTAAACCTATATCTCACCAACTTTATGTTGACGTTTTAAGCATGTTTATTCTCATGTGATAATTAAAAGCTTCCGCTGCATTATGCCGAATTTAAGCAGGATTTGGAGTATGCATATTTGTGTCAAAAATAAAACTGCATATCGGAAGATTTGTAATGTAAAATATGTTGGAAATCGTATTGTTATTATCAAATGTAAAGTTTGTAAAACTAAGATTATCGCTAAACGATAATCATTATTATGTTGTTTGAACCTTTGATTATAATAAAGGTTATGGTTTGTATTATAAAAACGTATGCAGATTTTGAAAAATGTCACATATAGAGGTCAATACCTCGCAATGACACCAATGAGTACGTGACGTTTATATTCGATATGAACGGGATGCTTCATCGATCCATCGACGCTGTCTCATATTCAGTTGCTTCTGATCAAAGATGTGCTGGAGGCTTTTATGATCGGTGAAAATAGTGCTCTTTGTTCCATAAAGATAGTGTCTCCACAGTTTTAATGCAAAGACAACGGCTCCAAGCTCGAGATCATGAGTAGTGTAATTTCGCTCGTGAATCTTCAGTTGACGAGAGGCATAATTGATAACCTTTGTGCGTTGCATCAGTACACATCCAAAACCACTCTTCGAAGCATCGCAATAAACGACGAAATCGTCACTGCCTTCAGGAAGTGATAAGATAGGTGCGGTGGTTAACTTCTTTTTCAAGGTTTGAAATGCAGATTCCTGTTCGGGTTCCCAAATGAACTTCTTCCCTTTGTGAGTCAGCGCGGTCAAAGGACGCGCAATCAGAGAGAAACCTTCAATAAATCTTCGGTAGTAACCGGCGAGACCTAAAAATTGGCGAATGTGTGTCGGAGTAGTGGGGGTTTCCCACTTGCTGATAGCTTCGATCTTTGCGGGATCAACCTTGATACCTTGATCACTCACAACGTGACCCAGAAATTGGAATTCCTTTAACCAAAATTCGCACTTGGAGAATTTGGCATAAAGTTGCTCTTGTCTCAAGAGTTCCAACACTAACCGAAGATGCTGCTCATGTTCTTCTTTGATTTTGGAGTAGATGAGGATATCATCTATGAAGACGATAACAAACTTATCCAGGTATGGCTTGCAGACATGATTCATGAGATCCATGAATACGGCAGGTGCGTTGGTTAATCCGAATGGCATCACGAGAAACTCGTAATGACCATAACGAGTTCTGAATGCAGTCTTCATCACATCGCTCTCTTTCACCCTCAACTGGTGATAACCGGATTGTAAATCGATCTTAGAGTAAACGCTCGATCCTTGTAGTTGATCAAAAAGATCGTCAATTCAGGGAAGAGGATACCGATTCTTGATCGTCAATTTGTTGAGTTCACGGTAGTCGATACACATGCGGAATGATCCGTCCTTCTTCTTCACAAATAAAACAGGTGCGCCCCAAGGTGAGAAACTTGGTTGGATAAATCCGCGGTCTAGCAGTTCTTGTAATTGGCTCTGCAACTCTTGCATTTCGGAAGGTGCGAGTCGATAAGGTGCGCGAGCTACAGGTGCAGCTCCTGGCACTAAGTCGATCTGAAACTCTACTGCTCTTGGTGATGGCAATCCAGGCAATTCCTCTGGAAAGACATCAAAAAATTCGTTCACAATTCGTACGTCATCCACACTCTTCACCTCGGTTTCTAATGTTTTCACATGTGCCAAAACAGCAAGACGTCCTTTCTTCATGATCTTTTGCGCTTTCATGCAACTAATGAGATTCAGTTTCAAGCTACATCTCTCTCCGTAAATAAACAGTGGTTCACTGTCTCTGCGCGGTATACGAAGAGCTTTATCTCCACAGATAATGTAGGCCCTTATCTTGGTCAACCAGTCCATACCGACAATAACATCAAAGCTTCCCAACTTGATGGCTATCAAGTCAATCTCGAAATCCACACAAGCTATATTGATAATAGCTCCTCGGCCAATTTGGTCAACTTTTTCAGGTTTTTCGTTGGCTACCTCGACAAGCATACTCTCTTTTAAAGGAACTAACGACCAATTTACCTTATCGCAAAAGTGTCTACATACATAACTTCTATCGGCACCAGTATCAAATAAGACAGAAGCTAATACATTGTTGATAGTGAATATACCTGTCACCAAGTCGGGGTTCTCACGAGCATCCCTTGCAATTACATTGAAAGCTCGTCTACGCGGTGGTCCACCGTCTGTTCGCTTGCTGGGACACTCATTTCTGAAGTGGCGCGTCTGTCCGCATTCATAATACTTTCTCGGTCCATTGGGGTTCGGCTTTCCAGTCATGGTGGTAATCTTGCAGTCCCTGCCAATATGCCCGGTCTTTTTGCATTTTTCACAAACAACGTTATAGTACCCGGTATGGTGCTTGTAGCACCTCTTGCACTGTGGTAGAGTACCCTTGTAGTTGGGGTTTGAGCCAGTGTTCGGGTTGGGGTTCCCACCGTTGTTGTTTCCTTTGAAACCCTCATGTCGCTTCGCCGGGTTTTGATCATAGGCTCTACCCTTGTTGTTATCCCATTTACGCTTATCACTACTACCCGCTTCGGATTTTGCCTTTTCCGGTTCATCGATGATGATTTGGTTCATTAAGGTATGCGCCATGCGCATTGCTTCCGGGACATTGGGTGGCTTAGACGAGGTGACATTTCCCTTAATGGACTTAGGAAGTCCCCACAAATACCTTTCCATACGTTTAAACTCCGGGGTAACCATGGTAGGACACATCAGGGCTAATTCTAGATACCTACAGTTGTAACCATCGAGGTCGTTTCCCACAACCTTCAACTGCATAAACTCAATCTCCATCTTCTGGATCTCTGTCCTAGAGCAATATTCCTCAATCAGGGCCCCTTTGAATTCCTCCCATGGGGTAGCAAACGCCTCATCAATGCCCTTTGCTAGAGCCAATGTGTTCCACCAAGTTAGTGCGCCGTCTGACAGCGTACATGAAGCATACTTGGTTTTGTTCGCCTCTGAGCAGTTACTAACTCGAAACACAGATTCTAATTTCTCAAACCACCTAGTGAGACCAACTGGCCCCTCAGTTCTACTAAAGTTGTGGGGCTTGCAGCTTTGAAACTCTTTGTATGTGCACCCATTACGAATGGGCTGGATAACCGGTGGCGGTGGAGCTTGGGGGTTCATTTCCGCTAAAGCTGAGGCGACTCGTTCATTGATCATTTCCTCGATCTGTGCTGTGGTTGGCGTTGATCTTCTGTTCGCCATTGATGTTCTAAACAAAAATTTTGACTCAAGTCAAAATCTAGTATTCAAATAGTAATAATACAGTATATGGCATCTAGCATGGAATCAACACAACACATGCTAATTAAGTAACGTAAATAGATACAGATACCACAAAGTCATCATACAGTAACGTAAATAGAACACCGTGCAAGAATTAAATAACGCAAAGTTCCAATCATTAATAATAAGTTGCATACATCTGCATAGGTTCGCATAATACATAAGTAAAACATAAAACTACAAGTGAGATTACATAATGAAATCTACTACAAAAGCCCTACGGTGACGGTGGGTGTAGGATGTCCAATACGTGGGACATCTGGTCCTCGAGCTCAGTTACCCGAGCACGGAGGATCTCCACCTCTCTCGTCAGTTCCTCGACAAAGGGAGATGGTAGGGCAGGCGGTGCAGTCGGTACGGATGGTGCTGGTGGAGCTGGTGGTGCAGACGGTCCGACTCCAGAAGTAGAGGCTGCGAAGCGGTAAGGCTTACGGATGAAGGGATCAGCAGGATACGGCACAAGCCGCTTTCGGGCGGTAACCCTACGACGCCGACCATGAGCATCAATGAATGGTCGACCTCCATTAATCCCTGGAATGACGGTACCATCGAAACGGTACCGCTTCTTCGGCGGGGTGGAGGGTGGCTGTACAGGTGCATCATCAGGGTCCTCCTCGTCGGAGTCATCGTCGGAGGATGAGTCGTCAGATGATAAGTCGTCGGATGATGGGTCATCATGTGGAGGTGGCTGCATGGGTGGCTCTCCTCGGGCGGCCATCATCAGTCGGTATCTGAAAGGCGGGATCGGCACCAAACGTCCATCAGGAAGGCGTCGGCACCAATGGTTATGCTCATTACGGACCGGACCTTCCCCAAGTTCCACGGGAATCACAGCACCGCCGGGATGGTGCTGTGGCTCCGGAGGTCCTGGGGCAAGTGGAGCTGGAATCTCCGGTGGGTCCACGTGTCCGTCTGAGGTAACCACTGGGTCGGGCGTATGGCTACTGGCTCCGGAGGACGAAGCGCCTGAGTCACTGGAGGGTGTCGACGACAGGATCTGAGAATCGGCAACCATGGTCGGTGAGGTGGCTGATGAGTCTATGTCGCTGTCCAAAATGATGACAGGTGGAATATCCGACATCTGAACAAGGAAAAATAACTTTTTCCATGTCAGTAAGTCATAAAGCAAGCACGTATTAGGCAAAGTAACTATGACAGTCTAGATCATGTATAGCAGTAAGTAGCATGGCAATAATAACAAATCGTACAGAAGTATCATGCAATCGAAGCATATAGTAGCATGCAGTAGAGTAAACATGTGGCAGTATACGGCATGTAGTAGCAAAAGTAAGCAGCAGCATGCAGCAAGTTCCGCAGAAACAGGTAAACTAGCAAGTTGTAGATTAGTCCTATTAGTGAATCCTACTCGGTCAAGTCTTGACTCACTAATGCAACCTAATTCCCTACAACCAATGCTCTGATATCAAATGTGATGCCCCGTACAAAACCATCGTATACGAATCATCAATAACAGGATCATTACAAGGTCAAACACTATATGTTGTTTCAAAACAAGTTTGCATTCGTGAATAAAGGTGATGTCTTAACCAACATCAAATGTCTTACAACAAAAGTATGCTTCAATGAACAGAAGCAATTAGTAATATTACGTGACCCAATGGTCGTTACAAATCATTGTTTCAAAAGGTAACATAGTTTGAATGCAAATAAAACGTTTCATGCGGTGACAACTCTAGCAAGCGCGGCGGGTGTCTACAAGGCATGACTAGTACAACAGCGGAAGCAAACAAACCTTAAGCACCTGAGAAAAACATGCTTAAAACGTCAACACAAAGGTTGGTGAGCTATAGTTTAAGTATAACAGTAATGTAAGGTAGGCCACGAGATTTCAGTGCTACAAAGAGCGTTTCAAAACAGTATGTAAAGTATATGTTTAACCAGGGGCACTTGGTAACTAACTTAACGTTTATCACCCCCTAAAAGTACACTTGGCGAGTGCGTATGTTTACGAAGTATTAAACACCCATTAAATGCTAGCGCTACTAGCCCGAGTGGGGATGTCAAACCCTATGAATCCATATCTAAGATTCGCGTTCTTCAAAGACCAATGACTAAACGTTACCGAGCTAAGGGGAAAGTTTATGCCGTTGTATAACCCACACATATATAAAGTTTAAGTACTCGTGCCTAGTATGTAAAACGTAAAATGCGCATGTATTCTCAGTTCCCAAAATAGTTAAAGTAAAAAGGGATGCTATAACTCACAGTGGTAAAGTAGTAGTAAAGTTGGTTCGGGAAAGTAAGCAAGTACGTTTGTCCAAAAGGTCCTCAACCTAAGTCAAAAGTTACTAAGTCAGTAAATCGTCCCAATAGGTTTAAATGTATGTAAATTAGGTCTTAAGTATCATCATCATTCATCATCAAACAAAAAGTATAAAGTAAGTTTCATTCTAGAAAAGAGTTTAAAACAAAGGCTGACTTCGATCAGTCGCCACGGCCTCTATAGAAACTGAATTGAGGTGGGACCAGTGGCCATGGCTCCGTATATGAGTCCTTTAGTTGCTGTAAAAATTCCAGAACCAAACTCGTCTTAGTTTGACCGTGGCGACGGTTTAAGTGCGAGTAGGTCAGAATTTTCAGCACAACGTTAAAAGGACATAGTGACGTTCGGAGGGCCATAGATCCTAAACCGTAACTCGGATTAAGACGAGTCTTAAACGAAAAATTATCTAATCGAACAGAGATAACTGAAAATCAAATTTACAGTAGCCCAGGTATTCTTATCAGACCCGAAAAACAGTAGGTTTAGTGTTCCTGTGGGTTCTTGGTGCTCGATGCTCATCACGGTTCTCATCCTTGATGCATATAGCTTCAAGTGTACAACTCGTTGATGTGTTTGCATCATCTTTACCAAGTTTTGACCATCATAACACAAGTGTAAGTCTAAGATAAGTAGCACAACTCAATTAAGTGTTGCAAGTAGTTTGATTAACCAAAGTTACATCAAGATCTTAGATCTGACACATACATGAACCCTAAAAGTAATATTAAGCTACAAACTTGAAAGTAAACTAAATAATCAAGATCTTAAGTTGTAGAACATAGTTCTTAGTTAGATCTTGAAGATCCAAGACCCAAAAGTCTAGATCTAAAGTTACTAAGTTAAATCCTAAGTCATAACACTTGAATCTTTACTTTAATGAAACCATAAGTTATGAAACTTAGATTCTCATCTTGTAAAGTGTATGTAAGCTCATAAGCTCTTGTTTACAACAAAATTAGAAGACCATAAGCTATAGAAACTTAGATCCAACACAAGTATATGAAGTTATAACTAGAAAGTTATACTTCCATGTTCTTGAACTTACAAAGTTAACTTTAGTTCAAGAAAAATGAGATCAAGATTAACTAGTAATTCTTGACCATTAACAATAAGAATCACGAATTTAAAGATACATAATATGAAGAAATAAACTAAATTTACAAGTAATAAGTTCATGGTTGTTCATACTTTTAAAGATTCAAGCCAAGGCTTTGATCTTTAAGAAAGTAAACCTTAAGTTTACAACATGAACTCAAGTATGATTATAACTCATGAACTTTAAATCTTTTAAATCATTAAGTGTAGAACCATAACTAGAAAGTTTAGGTTCTTGTATGTTCTTGTATGAACAAGATGATATGAAGAACAAACTAGAAAGTTTGATTCCTAACAACAATAAACAACTACAAGTAATTAAACAACAATCAAGATCAAGTATTTTGATGATGAAGGTGGCGGTTTACATGGAAGAAAAAGAGAGAAAATTAAAGCTTGATACTTACAAGTTAGAGAGAAAATGAGAGAAAATAAGTTGCAAGTATTACGTGTGTGTAAAAAATGAAGTAATACTTGAGAATATGTAACACAAAAATTGAAACAAAACCCCTCTTTACCCACCTAAAGTGGACGGCTCCAAGGGGTGACAAAAGAGGAAAATGTCCACTAGTTTCTTTCATGTATCTAGCTCAAAAATGGTAAGAAAGCAAATTGGTATGGGAAAGTGGTGTAAGGATACTTGTAACTAGTCTTTCACTCACTAATTAATCTAGTTTAAGTCCTTAACATGTCATTAACATAATGTTGGGCTAATTAGTCCATTAAGATAAGTAAGGTGGGCTTCTAAGTCCATTAACACAAGCCCAAGTCCAAATAAGCAATAATCTAAATAAAAGCCCAAGTAATTAACTAGTAACTTTAGTTAATTAAAAATGATTAATAAAAATTAATCATGAATGTAAATAATATTTGAAAATATTATTCGTGAAAAGTACGCGTGTCACAAAGACGTGTCGGGCCATGTAAAGTCAAGTACGATAACAAGTAAACGTATAAAAATACATTTATTAATGCGCAAGTACTAATAATAAATATTATTAATTAAACGTTGAAAAATCCAGGGTCGTTACAATAACCATCACCACCACCACCAACCACCAATCACCAACCACCAACACCACCACCAACCACCATCACCATCATGCGTAGCAGTCATGATTCTTCCTGTTTTGCTCTATGGATGGCGTCTTTGTTATTTTGGCTCCCGACGTCTTGCCGGTGGTCTAGTTGTTTTCGTGTTTTTCCTTCCCCCCTTACATCATTTTGTTGATCTGGAGAATTACCCTTAATATGAGTCATTTATTACCTTGAGTCGGGTCTCCATCAATCCAAGCCCATTAATCTTTCAACATGGCCCAATAAGTAGTTTACGGTTTCATGTGTTAAATTCTATTATATAATTTGGTTATTAAATATTTTTCCATTCTAACACTTTTGGCTACATCTTTTATAGTAACTAGGGATGACAATGGATTCGATACGGATCGGCTGAGCCTATATCCATATCCATATGCATCTAATTTTAAAAATCCATACCAATATCCATATCCATATCCATGTCCATTAGATATAATTCATCAATATCCATATCCGTTGAATGAAGCGGGTAAACGGATATTCGTTGGATTTTAAGTTTTCTAAAAGTATTCCTATTATGAAATGAAATTATCAAAGTTTTTTTTTTTAACAAAGATACGTAATATATGTAAGATACGAATTTAATACTATGCACCTAGTTGTATCTCACGATCTATATATTCGATAACATTTTAATAATCTATAGTGTACGTATATAAGGGTTTGTAAATGTAAACACATATATTTAAGTAAATATGTATATATGTATTTCGGGTGGTAAATGGATATATCCATGGATGAGAAATTATCATCCATACCCGATCCACTATTTCTTCGCATCATCCATATCCATATTCATATCCATATCCATATTCACTTATCATTTATTTAGATCATTCATATCCATTTAAATGGATGGAACAGAACGGATATCCAATGGATTGGACATCCATTGTCATCCCTAATAGTAACTCGTTTTTATTAGTTATTATATTATGTTATATTATCGTAAAAATAGTAGTGTGAATATTTGTGGCCGGATGAAATGAGTAAAAAAAATTTCACTCGATCAATAAAAGTGATTTTCAATAACTGCTACTTTTACCTTATACTCCCTATTAATTTAGTATGGAGTAATACTAGGGATGACAATGGATCGGATATGGAGCGGGTGATGTCGTACCCACATCCATATCCATTTAGTTTTGTTCATCCATATTCATATTCATATCCGTTTAGTGTCAGGTCATCCATCCATATCTATATCCAGTGGATTAAACGGGTTAATGGATATCTATATTTATGTATTTTTATATGTCTTTCGGGTGGTAATGGATATATCCATGGGTGAAACTTTTCATCCATGTCCATGTTCATATCCATATACATTTAGGTTCATCCATATCCGTATCCATATCCATTTAAGTTCGTCTATATCCATCACGAAGCGGGTAAATCGGATGAATATCCATCGAATTGATTGGGTGACCATTGCCATCGTGTACTTTGTACTACTTGTATGTATTTAGAAAATTTCAAAACCCCTAATCTAAATAAGTATCTGCCTTTTCTCCCCAAAAAAAAAAATTCATCCCTAAAATTAGCAACCGTCCTACATCGTTCTTACATCTTCAACCCTAAGTCGTTCCTTCCAACCTCTACGCGACCTCCTTTAACCCTAAATCGTTCGTTCATGCCTCCTCGCAGATGGAAAACGAGACTAGTGACTGGTACGTTCCTTCAATTGCAACCACAATTAGTGTTTTGTTACTGATTCATTGCAATCGATTGAAGATGTTGGCCGAATTTTGTTCACCAGTTCATATAGTCTTATGTTTGCTGATATATGCCTAATTGCCTTAATGGTGTTCTACCTATTTTTGGAGTTGTTATTGTTGTTTATATTCCGTTTTTTTCTGTTTGGATCCAACTCAAACACAGCTCGATAACTATTTCTGTTATAATGCCTCTTAAAAAAGACAAAACAAAGCTGTAATTACTGTTTCTTTATTGTTCTGCTGCTATGTTTTACTGATTTCAGGGAGTTTGAGCTGGTATTTTCTTTAATCGACATTCAGGGTGACATACCCATATCATTGTGCGACTTATCATTGTTTTTTTTTTTTACTCGCTTTTGATTTTCTATTAATTGGAATAGCTTTTTTTGTAATGCATATGCTGAGTGGATTCGTTTGTTTTCGATTAGGTTGGTTATATCTTGCTGCTGCGTGGTATAGTCTTTTTTTCAAAAAAAAAAAAAAAAGTTTGTTGTACTACCTCTAGCTACATGTTGAAGTTGTTATGTGCGCTTGATTCTATGTCTGTTGTTGTTGTTGATGTTGCTATTGTGTGTCTGTTGCTATTATTTAGTGTTGATGATTTTCAAATTACTAAAATGTGTAGGTAATCCATTTGTAGTTTCGTTTATACATGTTGTCCTTTCTTAGGCCGCGTTTATTGTCTTCTTTTTGTTCTTTTTGTCATTGATGTTTGATGTCTTTGATTTAATAAAAAACAGCCACCCTTGATCATAATGATGCTATTCCAAAAACAGAATTGTAATATATTCTAATAATGCTAATGATTATTATTTTCTAATGTTGCTTGCACAATCATGTTGCTGTTACCATTTTTTATTGGACACCACTTACTGATGTTTCTTCCTCATAGAATACTAAATTAATTACTATTAGACTTTAAAACTATTTATGCAGATTTATTTGTTTCTACTGTAACTTTTTTGGCTGGCTAACTCTACTTTAGATTTCATATTATTTGCATAAATAACGCCATAGTTAACTCTTTAACTTTTACTATTGTTGTTAATATTTAGCCCTTAGTTATTATGTTAGACGATAATTATGTATGTTTGATTTATATATAAAAGTGCTATAGCTTTTATATTCTCAATATTTGGAATAATCGTGGTGCACTAGGAGATGTGTAAACTAAATACAGTACTATGTTTCTTCTAGGTTGATTAATGCTTCATGATAATTTTGTGCACATAATGACTGTATAGTGCTTGCATATACTTGTTTAAAACTTGTTCTCTTAGGCTAGAGTGAGTATTCTTGTACCTTCTTTTTGTTACCTTATTTGCTCATTATAACATAATAAGCTTGAATTGTACTTTTTCAATTAGCATATATGGCTTTGCTTATTTGTTAAGTGGAAAATAAGCTTGATATTTACTGTTTAGATTAGCATATCTAGCTTATCTTATATGTTAAAAAGAGTGTTTATTGTTTGTTTATTGTATACAACTGATAATTATGATTACTGTTTGTTGACTTTTTCTGAGTCAAAGTAATGGTTGTCAAAATTTGAACTACAAATTGTTGGTAAGAGATTGGATTAAATGGACTGTTTTTTGAAAAATGGAGTTGAGAATCGGATTTACAATTTTGTCATTGCTAATGTTGTTTGAAAAATGACTTGAAAAAATGGAGTCTGAACTTATTAACACCTACTTGCCTTTTTCGTTCTTTAACGTAATATGGTAATGTTTGTAGTTGCAGGTGTGGCTTGAGGTACTTCAGTAAGTGCTTAACTATTTCAATAAGTTTTTAGCTTCCAACTGCAGATACAATACCACCTTATACTACAAGGATCTTTTTGGACAGGTGTTTGTCATCTATATTTTCGTAATATGAATATTATAGTTCCCTTTTTTTATAATCTATAATTTTACATATACATATTATTTTTTTAAGTGAGAAAGCAAATTCATTTGATAGTTTTGTCGACATTATGTTAACTAGGTGATTAAAGTGGAAGAAATTGACCCATTAATTCATAACTTTTACCTTTAGTGATGTTATGGAAGGTAGGGAAACAATTAAAGTGGGATTTTAATGAAAGTTGAACTATAAAATGAAGTTTTATTGTGATGTTATTGTTAAGTTGAAAACATGACTGATGTAAATAAAGAAAATTCGTGGATAGTTGGTCTACTCTTTTCTGGCTTTTATTGGTTCAAGTACCTACTGAACAACTCTGCTAACTGTCTTCTAAGACTAATCTTTATGCTTCATTAGATGCGTTAGTGGAAAACTGTATGCCAAGTTTTAGGTACATGAATGAGAATGTAAAGGTGGTCTAAACATATATGTAAAGAAAAGTCAAAGGCATAGAAACTCATGTGTTAATTATGAAATTGTTTGTATCATAGAACATAGAATCCATTTACCTGATTGATATTAGTTACTAACCAAACTATGATTCATCTAAATCAGCAACCGCTATTGTCGGGCACCAACGAGAAAAGCAGATTTTGGAAATGGGTCACAACAACCCACTGACAAGCACCATTTCATTTACTCCGCCAGATAATTATCAAACGCAAGAAGCGACTGCCTCTACCTATGACTGTGGAAATTCTACATTTGAAAGAGCAATTTTCCTAAACCTCGGTACGTATGACAAACCTAAACTATCCACATCTAAAAAATTGATTACATTATACTAACAAATTTGATTCCATTATACTAAAATTATACCAAAACAAGTTATCTTCTCTATATGCGTTTGATGGTGTGCATGGTGAATTGTTTAGTTTATTGCGCAATATTAAAAATATTTCTTTTCTTTTATAGATTTTGTTAAATGCTGAGGATATATGTGTTATTTTTAATAACCTTCGTGAATAACTTTAATTGTATAATTATACAGGTGTTTCTTATTTTTGGTGACAATGTTGTTGATCTTAGTCTATGGAACGATCAAGCTATCGTTAGAGAAACTAGCTATCGTAGCAACCAGTTAATTTATTTCCGCTTTTTAGCGCAGCAAAGCGGGCCCGGACCAATTTCTAGTTTAGATTGAATGAGATGGTATATTTTCGTACATCATCATAATGAATTGAAACGACAAGTAATGGAAAGATGTAGAACTACTTGGTTCACCGGCGTCGGTCTGTCAAGGAAAGAGAAGCTTTACTCCGAGACGTAAGTCGGTATTTCCACTTTATACCTTTTAGAAAGAGTGCATGTATTATTTTTTTGGCAAATTGCATATATAATTGGAAAATGCAGTTTCAGTAAATTAATGTTTAAAAAATTAACATCTAAGGGAAATATATTTAATGTTATAATGTATTCCTTTTCGTTAATTTGTCGCATGCGTAAAGTGATTGGTTTGTAAAGATGAGCCTGGAAAGTACCACGATCCGACTACCATTGCAAAACACAAATATAACCCTGCAAATCCATTGAATCGGCTTATAAACGAACTACTACACGGGCTATTCTTTTGGATTATGATGCGCTTTGTGTAGAGATAAAAACAACATGGTCGAGGCCCTTCTAAGAATAACTCGTGTAGTATGGAAATATTTGGTTAGGCCATATGATTTGTTTTTGAGAGTTGAAGATGTTATAGGCACGTCCATCGTGTGACCTTCTACGTTCACAACGGTATGTCTACCGTAAATTTGTGATAATATTAAATTTTATACCATGCACTTTTATGGTTATAAATATATATGGATGGTTTATTTGTAGGTGGTATCTTTGGATTAATAAAGATACATGCTGATTCACGACGTTTTGCGTTGCTTTTCATTATCTTTTACTTTCTTTGTCAAATGTTATTCAAAGTGTTTATTTGTTGGATTATTTATGATTTTTTTATGTTTGTTTTTCGTGTTAACAGAATAATTTATTGAAATATAATTATGTTTTATTTCATATATGTTTTTTAGTATAAATTATTAATTGTGTGTCCATAATTATTTTAAAGAAAAATTGGATCCGTTAAAATCATCCAAAATCTGAAAACAAAACCGGATTCGAATATTGGAGCTGGACCAGATTAACCGAACTAGACCCAAATATCGGATATGGGTCCGATTATCCGAACCGGACCTAAATATACTTGATATAATAATATCATTATATTAGGACCATTTTTCATGGTCCTAATATATTATGACCCATTTTGTGATTTTAAGATTTAATAATATATTTATATTATGACATTTTTTAGTGGTATTAACTTGATAATAATTATATTAGACCCTTTATGTGGTACTAAAGTATCATATCTTTATATATTAGGACCTATTATGTGGTTTCAAGGTTTCAAATATTTATATTAGGACTTCTTTTAGAGGTACTATCCTTAAAAATAATTTTATTATGACCCTTTATGTGGTACTAAAGTAATATTTGTGCATATTAGAACTTTTTACCTTGGTACGAAACTAGTATATCGTTAGATTAGGACACTGTTTATTGGTATCTTCACGAATTATAAATTTTTATTATGACACTTTTGTTGGTAATTATGTCATCTATTTTTACTTTTGGGGACGCCTTGTGTATGTCTCAATTTCAGAAAATGTCTTCTAATATGTAATTTAAAGACCTTTCTTTGTGGTTGTTAATTATATTATAGGACCTGATCATTGGTTTCATAATCTTATTACCTTTTAGGACACTTTTTAGTTTCTATACTTTATACGACCGCGTTAGATACAACCCCCATTGGGTAGGTGCTATCAAACGCAAAGGTCCCATAAAGTGGCATTATGGGACCAAATTGAGGGTCCTATAGGAGCACTTTTGTTATAGTTTGCTTGTAGGTGAAGTGTCGAGTGACATTCGGGTGTAACGATTCACTCTTCATTGGCCACATGATGTGGGGAGCGACATTCGGGCGTATGGATCCACTCTTTGTTGGTCACTTGATGCAAAGTGGTGAGTGATATCCGTAAGGTTTCACTCTTCGTTTACCACGTTTGCGGTTTGAAGTGTGACGAGTGTTACCCATTCTTCGGCGGCCACACGATGCGTTGGAATGTGGTGTCACCTAACGGTTTCACTTTTTGCTGACCACATTCGTGTGTACGTGGCAGTGTTATCCAGAAAGCACTTTTGTTGGCCACGTGCATGTGTTGGATAGTGTCATTTCATTTGATGACCAGCACTATTAGGTATGGTTAACCATATTTGTGTGTTGTAGTGTAGCGTATTATATTGTGGTTGTATGCTTTATGAAGCTAGCTTATATGCAGTTATGTGTAAGTTTGTACAAGTAAGCAAGTTATGTATGTATGCATATAAGTATTTGAAACAACCCAATCCGTTTATCCGAACACCAACATTTTTTTAACAAAGTTAAATACGTCAAAACGCACAATTCATTTAACACTAGTTATAACGTGCCCCACAAACAATGAAATACAGGTTAAACATATGACCAAGTCCAAAACGTTCAATTCGACACCTTTCGACCCGTTACACAACAAGTAGGTAATTACGACCCATTTATGCTACAGACCGGGTTAAGACTCAATAACCCAACCCGATACCAAGAGCATAATCCCGGGAATTTACCAAGTCCCCAATCCACGTCCGAATATCCAAGAGCTACCCATCAAACTCAAGCAACTTAAAAGCAACTAGGAGCATAATCCCGGGAATTTACCAAGTCCCCAATCCACGTCCGAATATCCAAGAGCTACCCATCAAACTCAAGCAACTTAAAAGCAACTAGTCTAGCAACTAGAAGTCTTCTCCTTAACACCGGTACCTATAAAAAGGTAACAACGAGGGGTACGCTTGGTGAATGCAACAATTATACATATACACATATAATTTACTTACTTGCCTTCACTTACACAAATACCACATACGAGCTAGCAATCCAATTAGCATACAATCACAATGTATAATGCTAAATACCCACAATGCACAATAAGCTAGCATCACCAATAGCATATATTCATCACATTAAAATATTCTAAATACAGCAACACACAACTATGGTTAACCATACACACACACACACAAGGGAGTGGTACTCGCACAATGACTGTTGGTATTCGCACAATGACCGATAGTGTACATAGGCCTTGTATCACTAACCCCAAAGTGGTCGTCCGCACTAGCCGTAAAGCAACCGATAAATCGGTCACACCCACCCATCACGCACGTATGTGGTATCCATCGCAACAAGAGTAGTGAATCCTCACGTCCGGATAACACTAATCACATAGCCCGCAAGCAAATAAATTATAGTAGAGGTTTGCACTTTAATCAAGTAACAGGTCACAAACATAAAAGATTATGACTTGCTTGTTTAGTTTATCATACGCCAAACCAATCATATCAATAATCTATTCAAACAACTAATTTTTTAAATTTCATTGAAACTTACAGAACTTCATATTTTTTAGTTGCACTTATACATCTCTGTGTTCTTGATAGCGTTCAACAAAATTTTTTTTTTTTTTTTTTTTTTTTGAAAGAAATTTATATTTGCTATTCGGGTCTTTATAATGTTGCATATTAAGCCATAACTATAAATAAGGGTTAAAGCCAAAAATAGGCTACAAACTTATACAAATGTACCGATGTCACCCACAAAACATTTCCGTCCTACTGTCGCCTACAAACTTATAAAAAATGTGCTAATATAAATAAAATACTTTTTTTAACCGTCAACCAAAATGGTCGATTACATGGCTTCTAAGTAGTCATGACACGTCGGTGATACATCGAAACAGAACATGGTCGATTACATGGCTTCTAAGTAGTCATGACACGTCGGTGATACATCGAAACAGAACTGAAAGTATATGGGTGACATCGAGACACAACTGAAAGTATATGGGCGACATCGGAACATATAAAATGAATAAAAAAAGTTAAATAATTAACTTTACCGGTTCAGTAGGTAACCAGTAACGAAATGTTAACATCAGCACATTTTTTATAAGTTTGTAGGTGACAGTAGGACGGATGGGTTTGTGGGCGACATCGATACATTTGTGTAAGTTTGTAGCCTATTTTTGGCTTTAACCCTATAAATAAATATTTTTGTTTTATATAATACTACAAAACTACATTAATAATAAAAAAGTTTCATTACCAAATTAGCTCTTATTTTTTTCTTACTTTCATCAGATCAGATGGGAAAGTCTTCCGCTTCAGTCGGTAAAAGATCCTACATAATTGATCTAAAAGTAAAACGGTAACCAATAAGAATCTTTCAAAATTTAAATAAACTTGCACGGGGTTAAAAATAAATAATAAAAAAAAAACCTTGTTATTGTTTTCAAACATACGAGATGATCTGTGTACATTCATCAATAATCAATTAGTTAAAATAAATAGGCAAGTTATGAAAAACGCATTAAAACTAAATTAAGTACCTTGGATCTTTTGAAATATCGACGCTCACGCACTTGAGCCCTCTAGGATCAGTGTAACACTAAAACAACAAAAACAAACACACAATCATTACAAAGAAAAAAATCACATCTTTTCTTAATATACGCTACGAAAAATCAAAAACGCTATTTATGCTTTTTAATACCTTTTATCTTTGTCCACTTGTGCTCCCATGTTTTCGGGTCTTCACTACTATAGCCACCCGTTGGATAGCCAAATTGGACTTATGATTGTAACATGATAATGATCATCTTAATCATCATCATCTTCAGCTGCTCTCTTTTGACTTCTGCTCACCAACTATATTTTGTCATCCAACTTCATTAGCTCAATCCTCAATTCATCCCTTTTTAATCAACTCATTTTTTTCTTCAATCTGACCTCTCATGCGAAGCTCTAGGTTGGCCTTCTCTATAATAAGCTTACGGTTTCTTTCACATAATTTGGCATTTTCTTCAAACAAGTTTTGTCTCTGCAGCAATATTGCCAGACTTAAATATCTTTCTTTCATTAACCGACATTACAGGGTCTTAAAGTAAAAAACATGGATCAGTAAGTAAGCTTTAATCAAATCATATTATAGAAACATTAATTTTATTATTTCTATTCGAAAAATAATAAAAGAAAAAAAATAATATTATACAAGTTATTACTTACTACTATTAGAAAATAACATAAAAAACAGATATATGTGTAGGCTAAAAAAAAGGTCACTACCTCTTTGAGTATCTATCATAAAGATTAAACTTGGTTCCTAGTTCATTATATCCTTTCTTATCATGTGAGGGCTACGTTTCATATCATACATATTTATTATCACAATATGATATTTAAACATGGGTGTGAAACATAAATGTATTACAAACATAAATAATATGTTAATGACCTTCAGCAAGTCTATCTATGCAGAGATATTGCTTGATACAACGTCCTCAAGCCTGTTGATGAACTTTACATCTTGAGCAAACTTGAAAGTTTCAATCGTCTTAACTGAATTGGTGCAAAAGTCAATAAGATAACTTAAAAATTAACTAGGAGACTGTTTTTTGATTCATTATCATAAAAACATAGTCTCTTAGCTAATTTCTAGGTTATCTTATTGACTTATTGCAGCAATTCGATTAAGACGTTTGAAACTCTCAAATTTGCTCAAGATGTAAAATTCATCAACAGGCTTGAGGACGTTGCATCGAGCAATATCTCTACAGAGACAAATTTACTTAAGGTCATTAAGATATTATTTAAATTTTTAATACATTTATGTTTCACACTATTGTTTATATCATTGTGTAATAATAAATATGTATGCTATGAAAAGTAACCCTCGTATGATAAGGTAAAATATAATGAGCTAGACACCAAGTTTATTCTTTACGATAGATACTCAAAGAGATGGTTACCTTTTTGTAGCCTACAGATATATCGGTTCTTTATGTTATTCTAATTTATATATTATTATTATTATTATTTTCTTTTATTATTTTTAGAATAGAAATAACATAATTAATGTTTCTAAAATATGATTTGATTAAAGCTTACTGATCCATGTTTTTTACTTCGGTACGTTGTAATGTCGATTAATGAAATAAAGATGCTCGAATCTGGCAATATCTCTTCAGAGACAGACTTGCTTGAAGAAAATGCCAAATTACTTGAAGAAAAACCGTAAGCTTGTTATAGAGAAGGCCAATCTATAGCTTTACATAAGAGGTCAGATTGAAGAGAAAATGAGTTGATTAAAGAGAGGGATCAATTGAGGTTTGAGCTAATAAAGTTTAGAGATGATAAAAATAAAGTGAGCATGAAAGTCAACAAAGAGGAGCTGAAGATGATGATGATGATCATCATCATGTTACAATCATAAGTCCAATTTAGCTACCCGACGAGTGGTCTACAATAGTGAAGACTCGAAAATATGGGAACACGGGTGGACAAAGATACAAGGTATTAAAAATCATAAAAAGTGATTTTGATTTTTCGTAACATATATTTAAGAAAAAATGTGATTTCTTTTTTTGTAATAATTGTGTATTTGTTTTTATTGTTTTAGCGTTACATTGATCCTAGAGGGCACAAGTACTATTCGCATAATCAAGTGTGTGAGCGTCGGTATATTAAAAGACCTCACATACTTAGTTTTAATGCGTTTCCATAACTTGTTTATTTTGTTTTAATTAATTGGTTATTGTTGAATGTACAGATATCATCTCGTACGTCTGAAAACAATAACAATGTTTTTTTCAATTTTTTAACCTCGCGTAAGTTTATTTAAATTTTAAAAGATTCTTAGTGGTCGAGGCTTTACTTTTTGAACAATTATGTAGGATACTTTACCCGCTCAAGCAGAAGAATTTCCGTCTGGTTGGATGAAAGTAAGAAAAATCAGAAAAAGTAAAACTTGGGCGAGAGTTGATCCTCAATTATCTGGAGATAAACAATAAACATATTGTTAAACAATTGGTGGATTTAAAACTGAAAAGTAACTAGTAAGATAATCAAATATAAGTGTGACCTGTAAATTGGTGGATTTTTCATCCAGCAAGTCATGCAGTCGATCATCATTGTATATCTCCAAAAAAGAACATTTGCAAGTGTATTTTATTTTTTGTTCCCTTCGAACATTCCTATCCTGAAACACCTCGATTGGACACGGAATATAAAATTAGATTATGAACTCATTCAATGATAAGGAGCTTAACATTGACCTTAAAAAAATGATACCACTATTTACATAAAATCCAAATTGTACAGCTTGTAATAACATCATACGGGCCTTCGGTGCAAAAAGTAAAAAAATAAAAATAAAAAACACATAAATATTACCGTCTCAATCCAGCTGAACAAATATTCAAACACCCGATGTATAATTCCAGGATGGTTGTTGCGCCCATCAATATCGCCAAGCATTGTATAGGTCTTGCCACTACCCTTCTGCACTCAATAGTTTGAATTCATGTCACTAATATATGTATATGTATATGTGTATATATGTATATGTGTGTGTGTGTGTGTGTGTATACATATATATATACATACATATATATATATACATACATATATATATATATAAGATAAAGGGGTTACGAATCGTAACCCCATGAGACCCTTAAATGTCAATTTCCCTTGCGCGCGCGCACACACACATATAAAAGATAAAGGGGTTACGAATCGTAACCCCATGAGACCCTTAAATGTCAATTTCCCTTTCTCTTCCCTACTTCATTCTCATCACAGTAGGAGACCTAAATCGCTACTTCCGTCAGGCATATCCAGCAACCATTTCCGGTAGCAATGGATAATATAGCAATTTAACAAAACTTAAAAATTCACTAATCTGGTAAAAAAAGGCATCCACTTCCGACAGCCACTTCCGGTACCACCGAAAACCACTTACGGCAACAAATCATTGTCGGCAACAACCACAGCCACCCACCTCTGGAATAAAACAAAATGCTTTAAAAAATAAATGTAATTAAAACACAAAAATAAGGCATGAACACAATAGTCCATATCTACTCTGGAAAAAAAAAATTAGATCTAAAGAAATAAGATTAACTATACACGGAGAGGGAATAGAACTGTTGGTTCTTTCAGGAAAACCACCGCGGACTACCATGGCCATCCACTATTAAAAATCAGTTCAAGCAAACCTTCCGTCAGTAAGCACCACCGCCACCTAGATCTGAAAAAAATCAGATCAATTACATATTGGTGGTTTGGTGGTCGATGGGATACGGCGGAGTGGAATTTTCGAACTTGGTGCAGTTTGCGAAGTGGTTGGCCAGAAAATTAAAAGAGGGCGACGGAGTGGTTTTTTAGAGACCATCTACGGCGGAGTATAGTGTCCAGCAGAATAAGGTGGAAAACGGTCACGGTGGTGACACATTGGCCACCATTAACACAGAACTGAGCATGAAAAACATAGAAAAATGCACAAGATCTAAAAAGTAGAAGATCAATAAAAAAAAATAGATATATAAAGTGAACCACCAAATCCGAAAGCATCATTGACGTAAAGTTCAGCAAGAGATGCCAATTTCTTTGAAAATTCAGGGTCAATTTTCTCTTTCGCCTTGTTTCTCACGTTCTCGAGGAGCAACACACCTCCCTCTGGGATCTCAGCCACCAATTTCTCAACCTCTGGACCTATACAATCGCTTGCAACCTTGACCTGTTAAAATTAAATAGCAAATGTGCAAATAGTAACACATAAGCAACACCTTCAATGACACGAAACCCGAATTGTACAAGTGGAAATTATAGATGTACAAACCTCTAGTCCAAGAAGTTCAGAGTCTAGGCACTAGTGGCTTGAGGCTGAACTTTGGGGTAACACCCTTTGGGCGTCCCTATATACAACACATACAAAAAAAGTGAATTATAACAACTTTCCACAAGTTACAATTAAAAATATCGAGTAAGACTATCAATGTGCATTAGATGTGAGCATTTCAGTGAAGTATCAAAATTTCAGTTGGAACCATTATATAGACATAAATCAGTTGAAACTTTTACTGGAATTGTACACATCACAGTTCAAAATAGAGCTATCACAATCTACATAATGATGTAGTATCTCCGTTGGTACAAGTTATAAAGTTCTAGTCAATTGCTAAGATCTGTAATGTGAGTACTAATTAAATCATGGTTAAAATTTATAATTCAATTCAATAACATAAACGCTAATCATGATCGAGAGCAATAACAGTTGAACATAATTATACTTGATAGTATTATTAATTCGAAGTATATATATAAGAAAGTAAGGAGCGATCGGATGGATTGAACTTACAAAGCGGAAAGGTTGAGAACGTAACCCTAGTAGACGGTAGTCGGTAATCAGACACACCAGTGGGTATAATTCTTAATGCACTTAGTACAAGTTCTTAAAGCACTTTAAACATAAAGTAGTACATTTACAACAACAATCACCAACAATAACTCATAAGCAGATGTCACTTCTGGCAGCCAATTCCGAAAACAAACCACCGCCGGCAACGGCAACCGCCACCCAGATCTGAAAAAACGGAGTCTAACCATGAAAATATAACTAAACCATAAAAATAACACATAAATATTACCTTACTAAAACCTTTTTACCGTTTCTTTTATTTTGAACAGCTTCAGAGCACCGCGTACAACAACTCCCGGAAGTTACTTCCGGCGGTCACTTCCGGCAACGAATTATCGTTGGTAAAAACCACCAACACCCAATTCTGGTAAAGAAACCGCGATAAAACATTAAAATGTAATTAAAACACCAAAATATAACAAACAAAAAACCCAAATCTAAAGAAAAAAATCAGATCTATAAATCAACCAAATCATGATATGAACAATGGTGAAATATCAAAACTACAAATGAAGAAGAAAAGAAGAGCCGACGAAGTGGAGGGTAGCGACGACCGGCGGCCAGTAGCGCCCAGATCTGGATGGTGCGGCAGCCAAATATGGTTGAGGAGATGATGGGGTTTTTAGGTTTAACAGGCGGAGCTATGTATGTATCAATGTGGGCACGTGACCCCAACGACTCAAGTCTTCAACAAAACTTGCATAGTTTCAACTTTAATTTAATTTCAAGACAAAGCACCATATATTTATATTAGACTTTGAGAGCTCTAATTACACTAATTATTAAAACAGAAGTTAATGATGATAATATCAAATCAATTTTGTAAAGAAAACATCATGTTCTATAATCAAACAAATACTGTTTTTCAATTCATCAAATGGATAGTAGTTTTTAGATCTTTGTTCAAAACATCAATATAGATAGAAAGCCCGTTCGTCGAAATAGTAGGTGAATATGCAGTTTGTTCCCGGCTTTAATCTATTTTCTTTTCTGAAATTGTAAAAACCGTACGAAACTGAAATGTTTGGCTTTGTCCTTGAATTTTTATGTTTCAACCGCCACTTGTATTTCTTCCTTCCTAAATTGTAACATGAAACTAATTTTCCACTTCGTAGTCCAGGAAGTCGCATTAATTCTTTTGGAAGACGCTAAAGAAAAAAATTACAATTGTAAATTAAAATTGTTATTTATAGCTAAAATTTTATTAAATACATTTTGAACGTAAATAAATTTTTTTGGAACTTTTTGAAGTAAAAATGTGTTCATGGTTATGTTTAAATAGTTTAAAGATAAGAATGTCAACTTACTAAAACCCGACCACGCGGTATGGTAATTTCGCAATCATAAGATTTAACTTCATGTTGTAAAAAGTATGGGTCTTCCTTTTCATTTAGATGATAAGTAGATATGTCTGTCTTTTCATCACCAACTTCATTATAGATGACCAATTCTATATTACGGAAATCGATTGCATAGAAAATAACTCGATCGCCCCGATTTAAATGTAAGTCAGCTATTAACTGTTGCCAACCCTCACCAAATATCAACTTATCTTGAATTACCGAAATGGGGATTCTTTTTTTGTACGAACCGTTGTAGTGAAAGTAGACGTGTTGTTGTGGCCCTTGTCGTCCCTTATATGCAGATTTGAATTTCTTAGCCATTGTCTGTGATATATTTGAATAATGTAAATAAATCTTGAAATTAATTAAACTCTTAAATTTAAGTAGTAAATTGTACTAAAACTTTGATGACAGCTTTTGTTAATAATAAATTAAAATATTAATTATAAAATAATGAATTTAATAACTAAATTTAGTTTAATGTATGATGTATGTAAATTGTATTATTAGTTAAGAATATACACACCAGTACGTTAACGTTGGTCCCATCAACAATCTGCATGAATGAAGGGAATCTCCTATAATGAGCTTTTTCAAACATTCTTAGCTGTAACTCAGTAATTTTCTCCCATTTTTTACTGATGTTGAACCAGTTTTTTGGAGCCATTCTTCTGTTAAAATAGATAACTAATTCGTAATTGCCTTTGTCGAAAGCTGTAATGCATAGAATATCAGACATTTTAATTTTAAGATCTGTTATGATCTTTTCGAATCCTTCGCTTAGAAATAAAGTGATATCGTGTATTGTGAACCCCACTTCAGACTTATAGCCTTGTAAAGTGTGTATGCATACTTCATGTGTAGGTAACTTCTCTTGATAATAGTCGTGAAACCAAGATAATGGCAGAGGCTGTAACAAAGTATATAATTTTTTTAATAACATCCTAAGATCATAAGCAATTGATATAATAAGCAAATTTCTTATGATATTGTTTTATATAAAAAAAATAAGAACAATACCACTAATATATCATCTTGACGTGAAAATGTATGGATGAAGGACGGTCGATGCATTTTTTTTTGCATTGTAGCCATTGAATCTGAAACATATGATATTTGTATTATTAGAAAAAATAATGATTAATACATTAATTCAATACATTATTGTTTTAACTAATTAAATTAACAATAAAAGGTTGTAGATAGACAGTAATTTTTCAAAAAGATGGACTTTATAATTTAAGCTTTTTTATTTACTTATTAATCTTGCAAATTACTGTCATGTGTAAATTAAATAAAATACAATGTTGTATCTGCATAAATTAATATTATATAACTATAAAATGATGAACCTGTCAATTTCTGTATCTAAACTGTATTATTGATAAGCATTGTAAACAATTATTCTATAAGTTTATTGGGTTTAGAAGATTAAATGGGCTTAAAATCAATTAACATAATCTTTTACAAAGTGTGAATTTTCATGACCCGTCCTAATCCATCTGGACGAATACATTACATTTGGTTACATCGCGAGGTACTTGACATCTATATGATACATTTTATAAACATTGCATTCGTTTTTAAAAGACAAATTTTCTTTACATTGAAAGTTGACGGCATGCATATCATTTCTTAATATATCCAACTATAATTGACTTAATAATAATCTTGATGAACTCAACGACTCGAATGCAACGTCTTTTGAAATATGTCATGAATGACTCCAAGTTATATCTCTAAAATGAGCAAATGCACATCGGAAGATATCTTTAATACCTGAGAATAAACATGCTTTCAAGTGTCAACCAAAAGATTGGTGAGTTCATTAGTTTAACATAAACATTCATTTCCATCATTTTAATAGACCACAAGATTTTCATTTCCATTTCTCATAAATATACGTCCCATACATAGAGACAAAAATCATTCATACGGTGAACACCTAGTAACCGACATTAACAAGATGCATATAGAATATCCCCATCATTCCGGGACTCCCTTCGGACATGATAAATTTGAAGTACTAAAGCATCTGGTACTTTGGATGGGGCTTGTTGGGCCCAGTAGATCTATCTTTAGGATTCGCGTCAATTAGGGTGTCTGTTCCCTAATTCTTAGATTACCAGACTAAAAAAGGGCATATTCGGTTTAATAATCCAGCCATAGAATGTAGTTTTAAGTACTTGTGTCTATTTCTTCAAACATTTATAAAATCAGCGCATGTATTCTCAGTCCCAAAAATATATATTGCAAAAGCATTTAAAAAGGGAGCAAATGAAACTCACTATGTTGTATTTTGTAGTAAAAAATATATATGACGAATCTGAACAATGCAAGGTTGACCTCGGATTCACGAACCTATATCATTTGTATATATATATATATATTAAAACATGTAATCGTAATCGAACAAATTTAAATATATATTTAGTTATGTAATATAATTAATATTTATATATGATTTTTATTAATACTTTTAATGTATTATAATGCTTATTTGATATATAATAAAACATATTATTATGAAATTGTAGTACACTAATATATATAAACATATCTTTTGTTTTCAAAAAATATATTTGTAATATTACTGGGTTAAGGATAATAATAATAATGATAGTTTTAATAGAATTTTTAATAGTCATTTTAATGGTAATACTAATATCTTTGTTAAATGAGAAATCTATTAATAATAATGATATTAATACTAATATTAAAGAAAAATAACAATTTGTATTATTTCCATATTGATAATAATAATAATAATCTTAATCTTAGTAATATTAATATTAATAATACATATACTAATAACAATGATAATTCTAACATTTTTAGTAATAATACTTTTAACGATATTGGTAAAGATGACAATAATAATCTTAACAGTATTAATGATGTTATAATAACAATATCCTTAATAATAATAATACTTGTAATTATCTAATAACCTTAATAATACTTATAAAAATACTAATGATAATTATAATACTTTTAGATATAATAATAATGATAATATTTACAACCTTAATAATAACAATAATAATAAATGATCATAAGTATTGTATTAGTAATAATAACAATAATAATTTTTATATTACTAATAATAATAATAATAATAATAACAATAACAATAATAATAATAATAATAATAATAATAATAATAATAATAATAATAATAATAATAATAATAATAATAATAATAATAATAAATGAGAGTAAACTACCTCATAAAGAGAAAGTTCCAAAAAAAACTGCCCACGCCCAGGCTCGAACCCCCGACCTCTCGCTCACCTGAATCACTCTCAAACCATTCCTGCGTCCCACCTTTCTTGTTTTAATACCCATAATAAATATATATAAACCGATTTAGACTGTTTCAGTTTCTTCTTCCTCTTATCTCAAATTCAACGACCAGAGACCAAAAGAAAATTATAACAGAGGGTTTACAATTTAAATTAGGACTTGTAATTGAATTAGAAATGTTCCATTGAAGTTGATTCGTTATAACATAGAACACACAAAAATAAATAAACTGCAGTAGCAGCTCTCGGTTGAACTCGAAGAACTCAAACACAACTTTTAAAATCTGGACCGTTTTAGATATTGTTTTCAACATGAAATAGGTTGTAAATCGTTCCTATAAACTTTAGGAATCATCAATTTTACCAGAAACATTAAAACAAATTCGTATTTTGCGAAGAACAAATTCTGTTGACTTTTTATTTTGGAAGTTTAACTCTTGAATTCGTAATTGATATAAGGAACTATGACTTGAAAATTTTCAGAGAGTTCGACCAAAAGGTTCATAACACATCTACAATTTTAGATTTTGAAGAATAATTTGGAATTGGGTTATGACTAAAAAAAATCTTCACGAACAGAGAACTCGTTTGAGTTCTTCCTATTTCTTTTTTTTTTTCGAACATTCAGCATAGGTTTTAATTAATACGCAACGGATAATTGATGCAGAGACAGGATTTGATGGTAAGTTGTTTTGTAGTGACATATTGTAGTCGATGGTCTGTCAAAAACGAGAGAAGAATAGAAGACAGTGATATAGTTTTGCCCGTGATATTATGTTTTTATATATATATTATATTTAATTTAATATTAATAATAAATATCTTAATAATATTAATATTAATAATAATACTATAAACAGAAAAAAATAATAATCATAATAATGGTAATAATATTATTCTTAAATGATAATACTTGACAATGATAATAATATTAGCAATAATAATGTTAATACTAATTATAATTACTATAGTTACAATAATAATAATAAGTGATAATTAACAATGATAATAATTATAAGATTAACAATAATAACATTATTATTGATAATAATAATAATACTAACTAATAAAGATAATAATAATATAAGTAATAATATAATATCAATTTATATCAAATTTCATATTCATATGTTATGTCTTTAAAATAATAATATCAATAATATAGATATTGATATTAATATTGGAAGATAATAATAATGTTACTATAGAAATTTTATTTTATCTTGTAATAAAATTTAATATATTAACCTTACATATTATAAATTATGTAATATTTACTAATATAATAATATATATAGAATATTTAATATTTATAATTTTATATATATTACAACATACGTATAATAACATTTATGTATAGAATTCATATACATATATTTTCTAATTACTATATCTATAATTATGTTTTCTCAAAATTTATTACATAGATAAGTATATTAATTATATATATTGAAACAAATAAATTTAAAGTATACATTTATATTTATCTACAAACAATAGTTCGTGAATCGTAGGATTAAGTCCAATGGATAAATTAAATGCATGAAATCATTTTATTGTAACACGTCAATTTACTTAACTTGTCGATATTCATTTTCTAAGTTATTTACATTCCATAAATTCACTTTCATATTAAATAATATGAAAGCTAAATAGTTATCTTATCAAACGTCACGAGCATGTGTTGGAAATCAAACAGGAATCTCCACTAACTTTTGTCTAACTCTCGTTCAATGACACCTTATCATTTTACCATTTATTCTGAATATCGTTAAAGAGGAAAGATTTCTCAAATCAACGTGGACCTCACAACCGAGCCCCGTAATCATATCACCATATAACTGACAGTTCAATCATTTGATTTTATCTTTTAATTTCCATTGATAAATATATTAAACATATATTTAACCAAATTCATTCATGTAAACTATTATACATCTAGTAGTTTGTTAACGTTTTCAATTAATATAACTATATATTATATATACATATCTATATGCACATAAATGTTCATGAATCGTCTAGCACAGTCAAAGGGTAATTGATTACATGAATAAAATTCCAAAATTATTGAGACTCAACATTACAAACTTTGCTTATCTTATCGAAATCATATAAAGATTAAGTTTAAATTTGGTCAAAAATTTTCGGGTCTTCACAGTACCTACCCGTTAAAGAAATTTCATCCCGAAATTTGGCCGAGGTCGTCATGGCTAACAATAAAAATGTTTTCATGACGAATATGAGTTGATAAATAGAGTTTTATCATCATTGAGTAATATGAATAAGACAATTCGATTACTCGAAGAGTACAAATGAAGCTATCACTAAATAGTGAAATGAGAAAGACAAGTTGCATCATAACTTTTGATTAGTCATGGTTGAATTCCGAAATTCAAGGAATTTAAATATAATCTTCGAAATCTAAAAGATTTGATTCTTCGGTGAATAAGAAAATTAAGATCTCTATAATTAAATTCGGTGATCTGCCTCGATTACTCTGTCGGATATTTCTCTATAATTCCACCCCCTTCTTTTCCTTATTTCCACAGCTCATACCTTCTATTCTTTATTTCTTAATTCAAACTTTTGTTTTCTCTTCCCGACTTTAAGTCAAACGAATAATTGTCCAGATTTCATAGGTATGAAATTTCGAATGATCATGACTAATGTTCTAAGAGAGAGATCGTAATAGTACAAGCTTGATTGGTTAAATTACCAGAATTCAAGAGAAAAGATAGGATTATCAAGAAATTATGTTCTTGATATGTTTATATATTAGATAGAATGTAAGAGTCTTGTAACATGGCACATGATGACGTTATAGTCTGTGAATCATCATGTTTCATTAGAAACTCAGCATGACTTACTGTAATATAATCACGTTGATCAAGTGTCATTATATTATACTAACTCATGTTTCAGTTCCCAACACTACTTCAAAAACATTCATAATTTACATTCGAATTTTTCAGAATTTAGAAACTAAAACAGTTTTCTTTCTGATGTAATTCAGATAACGCGAGAAGATAGATGATTTCAGATAAGAATAGTTATGAAAATATCTTCAGAAATATCGATGATATTTATAACGATAGATATGATAATATCTTATAATTCTACAATCAAAATGTGATGAAGAAATTCATTCACAATAATTTAGGACAATTACGGAACAAGGTATTCACTAAAGATTTCATCAGAAACAGAATCATCTGAATTCTTAATGTACAAGTTTAGTCCTTGTGATTTGTTCAGAGTCCTTCATGGTTTGCTCAATTCGTTTTTTTTTCAGTATCGAAATTTTTGAGCTTTTTCAACACTCCATTCTTTATCATCAAACGTTTGACTGTTAAGGCAGCCTTCAGTTTTCACTACTTCATCAGCTTTTTCAGAATTCGGAGATCTGATTCGTAAGGTAGAGTGCTTTTCAGGAATTCAGAGATTCCGAAATGAAATTCCTCAGTCCAGACGATATACATTATAGATGTATAACTATTGATGTAGAAATGCTGCAAAATTCGAGAATTAATGATTAATGCTTCTCGGTATTTGGTATGACAACTATCGTTACAAGATGCAGATGAGTAGGTGATAGAGTTTCAGTGAATATAATAACTTTTCAGAAAGTCAAAGATCAATGAAGTTGCTGGTAAGTTTACTGCTAATGTGGTGAGATATAAATGGTTCTCCAGTAACGATGGTGAAGGGGTAATTGTTATGATAAGGCTTATTCGAATGAAAAATTAAAGTTGATTTGCTGGAGCTGTGACAAAATTGGCTAATTTGGAAAGGGATTGTAAAGTTATTTTCGGTAATAACAACGTCAAAAGAGCTAACACAGATACGTGTTAAACGTTTACTCAGGTTACGAGTGTTTTCAGGTGCATAACTATATGCATAAATCTTTTCTTCCGTAGATGAAGTGCAGTTGGTTCATTCTCTTGATTGAGGTGTTTTCAAGAATCATGAAAGATTTGAACGCAAATTGTAATCGTCAAGATACAAATGAGGTTTAAAATGAAATCAAGTGGCAAACTTGAAGAAATGTTTAGTTTCATATGTTATAATTAATATTTTAATTCATTTTAATTGTCCAATGTTGGTAGTCCTCAGTTGATAGTCCACAATTAGCAGTTCACAGTTGCTAATTCAATAATTCATATATAGTTTATAATATTCAAATTAATTAATACGTATCGTTACCCGTGTACATGTCTCAGACTTGATCACAACTCAAAGTAAATATATTATTATAGAATCAACCTCAACCCTGTATAGCTAACTCGATCATTACTGCATATAGAGTGTCTATGGTTATTCCAAATAATATATATAGATGCGTCGATATGATATGTCAAAACCTTGTATACGTGTCCCGATATTTAAAGTGCATAAAATAAATAACAGAAATTAAATGACGATAAATAAAATTGCGAGAATATAAATTGCGATAAATAAATTGCGATAAATAAAATGTAATCAGTTAGCTAGGAACAGTTAGCTAGGAACAGTTAGCGTGGATTCTTAACAAAATTTCTCATAGTTAATTTGTTTGTTTCTAACAAATTTTATTTTGTCCAATGTTTTCTTCATTATGCCACTTGTTGGATTCTGATAAGTCAAAATCCAAATATGAAATTGAATGAAAATGGTTATTCTGTGGTGAACGGATTCGTATATCTGTGGATGTAAGTAGGATAGCAAATGACTGTTGAATCAGATTTGAAGAATGTTTAGTGTAACTTATTAATGTGAAATATAAATATTCCTCGGGTATTACCTACCCATTAAAATATTTTCACCATTAACAGTTTGTACAAAAGAATTTTTAATTACAACCTTTATGAAAATATATATACATATATATTTCCTTCAGATGTAATCATGAATTTTAATGAGTTAATATGATATTAAACTCATTTGATTTACCGTTAGAACATGATTTTATAAATTCTAAAACATTAGAGATTACATAATCGCCATGTCGAACGAAGATAAAATAGATAGAACGATACGTAGAATGATGATTATGCTCGTGGTACAGAATGTGATATCGAGGCATATGATGTTGAAACTTGGTTTATTGGTGGTACTGTTGGTGCTGGTGATGTTGCTGAAGCTGGTAAGTTTTGCACCATATTTTCCAAATTGATTACTCGAGCGTGAAGCTCGTTGGCTTCTTCCATTATTCCGGGATGATTGTCGGTCAGAACGAGCGGATGAATAAGGTTTAAAATTGTGGATAAAATATAATCGTGTCGAGATACTCTGAAAATGAGAGAGAAAATGGTGTTTTGAGCAGGTTCGCCGGTAAGTGCTTCAGGTTCTTCACTAAGAGGTGAATTCGGTTAGTGGAAGGGATCGCCTTCTTCGCGTCTCCATTGATTAAGTTGACTACAAACCCATCTGATGAATTAGGGATGGATGATTGGTTGATTCATTCTGGTGACGCTGATTTTGGAGCTTAGGTGAACATCCATATCGGAATAGCTGTCGGGTTCCGAAGAACTTGATCTAGTGACGAGTTCCATTTCGTACTATTGAGTAAAGGGTTTTTCGGTATGAAATGATTTTCGTATGTCGGATGATATACTAATTACATAGAATACTTATACATATATAGTACAGAAGAACCCGTAGATTACGGAGGAATTTGCAGAATATGTCAGGCAAAGTTTACAGTAATAGATAAGCTAAGATATGAGTTAGCAGATACGCTAAGATATGAGTTTTGTCTATACACTATCTAGGCAATAGAGTCAGTAAGATGTGTCTAGACTTTAAGGATGATAAGTAAGTAATTTTAGACACGAAATGATAAGCAAAACTTTTGACATGCAGACACGGTCGAAGTCCAGACTTACTAATGCATCTAAACAACTATCAGTTAGACACACTAATGCAAGACCTGGTTCGCTAAGACCACCTCTCTGATACCAACTTTCATACCCGTCCTAAACCATCTGGACGAATACATTACATTTGGTTACATCGTGAGGTACTTGACATCTATATGAAACATTTTACAAATATTGCATTCGTTTTTAAAAGACAAACTTTCTTTACATTGAAAGTTGACGGCATGCATACCATTTCTTAATATATCCAACTATAATTGACTTAATAATAATCTTGATAAACTCAACGACTCGAATGCAACGTCGTTGACGTGGGCAGGTTTAGCGATAGGATTATGTCGGTTAGTTTAATTATTAAGGAGGAGACTTTCACGGTCATTAGTGCATACGCACCTCATGCGGGTTTAGGTGATGCCGAAAAGAAGAGTTTCTGGGAATTGTTAGATGAGGTGGTGAGGGGGTGCCCAGCGGACCATCGACTGATTATAGGTGGTGATCTGAATGGACATATAGGAGCGGAGACAGAAGGTTATGAGGGAGCCCATGGGGGCTTTGGGTTTGGTCCTAGAAATGAAGAGGGGCGCTCAATTCTTGAGTTTGCCATTGCCCACGAGTTGGTGGTAGCAAACTCTTTCTTCAAGAAGAGGGATGCTCAGTTAGCCACTTTCCATAGCGGGGATCGTAGCACCCAGATTGACTTTTTGCTTCTTCGTAAAGGGGAACTTAGGACCTGTAGGGACTGTAAGGTCCTTCCAGCTTTGACGTGCTCCTCCCAGCACAGATTGCTGGTCATGGACCTAGTCACTAAGGGAAGAGTTGGCAGGAGGGCTAGGGTTGTACAACCTAGAATCCTTTGGAAGAACCTCTATGGAGCGAATGCGGAGACTTTTAGAGCGAATGTTGTTGAGAGATTGAGTGTAGAAGGGGATAACGTTGCCCCTACAGAAGCAGACCAGTTATGGAATCGCATGGCGTCCACTATCAGAGATGTGGCAAAAGAGACCTTAGGAATGGCTACAGGGACATCGAGAGCCCATAAGAGTAGAAGAGAGTCGTGGTGGCTTAGTGACGATGTCCAAACGAAAGTCGCTTTAAAGCAGGCGAGGTTTAGGGAGCTCATTACTCTTGGAGAAGGGTCACATGAAGAGAGAACTAGGGTAGAAGAAAGATATAAAGAAGCTAAAAGAGAAGCAAAGAAGGCCGTAGCAATTGCAAAAGACAAAGCATACGAAGATTTATATAGGAAACTAGACTCTAAAGAGGGAGCTAATGACGTATATAGGATAGCCAAAGCTAGGGAGCGAAGAAGCAGGGACTTAGGTAACATCAAATATATCAAGGATGTAGCGTCAAAGTATAGTAAGAGAAGATCTTATTAGGAAAAGATGGGAAGATTATTTTGCATCTCTTTTCGGTAGGGGAAGACCAGAGCGGAACGGTGAATCCCACGAGGTTCGGGAGTTTCAAAACAACTGTTTCTGCACGATGATTAACGAGGAGGAAGTTAGATTGGCCCTACGAAAGATGGGGAGAAACAAAGCAGTAGGACCGGATCAAATTCCGATTGAGGCGTGGAAGTGCCTAGGAGGCGATGGGGTTAGATTGTTGACAAACCTTTTCAACACGACGTTTAGAAGCGCAAATATGCCTATGGAATGGAGACTCAGTGAGGTTATTCCTATTTACAAGAACAAGGGAGATGCGCAAATATGTAGTAATTATATAGGCATAAAGTTACTTAGTCATACTATGAAGCTTTGGGAAAGAGTGATGGAGACGACGCTCCGACGCGAGACAAAGGTTTCAGAGAACCAATTCGGTTTCATGCTAGGTCGCTCGTCGATGGAAGCGATTCACATTGTTAGAAGCCTTATGGAGAAGTGTAGGGAAAAACAAAAGAACCTACACATGGCATTCTTAGACTTGGAAAAAGCTTATGATTGTGTCCCACGTGAGCTGATTTGGAAGACGCTTAATGTTAGGGGTGTCCCAAGTAGATATATAAGATCTATTAGAGATATGTACGAGGGGGCGAAGACTCGTGTACGCACGGCGGTAGGAAACACAGAGTTTTTCCCTGTTGAGGTAGGCCTACATCAAGGATCTGCCCTTAGCCCTTATCTTTTTGCTTTGATCCTAGACGGGTTGACTCATAGAATACAAGACAACATCCCATGGTGCCTGATTTTCGCCGACGATATTGTATTAGTTTCGGATTCCCAGGATGAGCTTAACAGAAGGCTTGAGCAATGGAGGATCGCCTTAGAATCAAATGGCCTACGGATTAGCAGACTTAAATCGGAGTACCTTAGATGTGATTTCAAGAAGAGTGAAGAGGAACACGACGATATAGTGGATATCCGAATTGGGGATCAGATTTTACCCCCGCAAGGGTCCTTTAGATATTTAGGCTCGATGCTTCACAATTCGGGAAGGATAGATGAGGACGTGAAGCATCGTATACGTGTAGGATGGTTGAAGTGGAGGGCTGCGAAAGGGGTGTTGTGCGACAAGAAGGTGCCCCTTAAGCTGAAAGGGAATTTCTTCAAGGTGGCAATCAGACCAGCCATGTTGTACGGATCAGAGTGTTGGCCAATGACGAAGGCCCAAGAGAGGAGAATGGAGGTGGCAGAAATGAGGATGCTTAGATGGACGTGTGGTAAGACCATGCTAGATATGATACCAAATGGAGTTTTTAGGGAGAAATTGGAAGTTGGGAACATCATCAACAAACTTAGGGAAGGACGACTTAGATGGTTTGGGCATGTCAGGAGGCGCCCAATTTTAGCCCCAGTTAGGAGAGTCGAGACCCTCGCCGTTGGCGGCGTAAGGAGAAGGGGTAGACCTAGACGTAGGATGGAGGATAGATTGAAGCTGGACATGAAAGAGCTTATACTGACGGAGGACATGACTTTTGATAGGAGCCTGTGGAGGAGTAGAATTAGGATAATTGAGTAAGTTTTTTTTTTTTTTTTTTTTCCAATGCCTTTATTACATTTATTGTACAACTACATACATAACTATAACTAGTTATTCTATAGTTACACTATATATACCCCTCCACATAGTATATATGCACCTGTATCTATCTATATGTATTTAGGCTATATACATGTACCGTTGCATATGTGTGTATCTATATATGTATCTATGTATCTAAGTATCATGTATTGGTGTATGTATGATTGTCTGTCTTGTTTCTGTACCTAGGTATATATATCTACGAATTTATCTATATGTATATATGTTTAAGCATGGGTTTTTATCCAGGCTTATGTGTGGTGCGTGTATATATATATATATATATATATATATATATATATATATATATATATATATATATATATATATATATTTATTTATTTTGTTTGTCTGTATGTCTACTTGATTTTAAATGGTTTTGTGCTCTATATGATTCATGCTATTTGCCCTACTGTTGTGCAATACTGCTATTTGTGTTCCCTTTTTGGTTACTGTGTTTGGTTGCATCTTGCTAGGCGCACATAACCCTTACAGGTACGTATCTTTTGCCCTATCTATTTCATTTTTATGAGCACATCTGGCCGGAGGTCCTTTTTGGAAGCAATCTCTTTTGCTCTAGAGTAGAGGGAGGGACGACCTTATCTAGGCGTGGGTTCTATACTCGCGGGTGGAGTAGCAACTTCCTTCTAATCTAGGGTACGAGGAATGATTGTCTACACCCACCTCTCCCATACCCCACTTTTGTGGGATTGGTATTGTTGTTGTTATTGTATACGTGCCATACATAGAGACAAAAATCATTCATATGGTGAACACCTGGTAACCGACCTTAACAAGATGCATATAGAATATCCCCATCATTCCGGGACTCCGTTCGGACATGATAAATTCGAAGTACTAAAGCATCCGGTACTTTGGATGGGGCTTGTTGGGCCCAATAGATCTATCTTTAGGATTCGCGTCAATTAGGGTGTCTGTTCCCTAATTCTTAGATTACCAGACTAAAAAGGGGCATATTCGGTTTAATAATTCAGCCATAGAATGTAGTTTTAAGTACTTGTGTCTATTTCGTCAAACATTTATAAAATCAGCGCATGTATTCTCAGTCCCAAAAATATATATTGCAAAAGCATTTAAAAAGGGAGCAAATGAAACTCACTATACTGTATTTTATAGTAAAAAATACATATGACGAATCTGAACAATGCAAGGTTGACCTCGGATTCACGAACCTATATCATTTGTATATATATATATTAAAACATGTAATCGTAATCGAACAAATTTATATATATATTTAGTTATGTAATATAATTAATATTTATATATGATTTTTGAAATGTCCCGTTCATATTGATTATAAACGTTCCATATTAATTGATTTCGTCGCGAGGTTTTGACCTCTATATGAGACGTTTTTCAAAAACTGCATTCAATTTTTAAAACAACCATAACCTTTATTTTATCTATAAAGGTTTAAAAAGTATTACGTAGATTATCAAATAATGATAATCTAAAATATACCGTTTACACACGACCATTACATAATGGTTTACAATAAGAATATATTACACCAAAAATAAGTTTCTTGAATGCAGTTTTTACATAATATCATACAAGCATGGACTCCAAATCTTGTCCTTATTTTAGTATGCAATGGCGGAAGCTCTTAATAATCACCTGAGAATAAACATGCTTAAAACGTCAACAAAAATGTTGGTGAGTTATAGGTTTAACCTATATATTATCAAATCGTAACAATAGACCACAAGATTTCATATTTCAATACACATCCCATACATAGAGATAAAAATCATTCATATGGTGAACACCTGGTAACCGACATTAACAAGATGCATATATAAGAATATCATCATCATTCCGGGACACCCTTCGGATATGATATAAATTTCGAAGTACTAAAGCATCCGGTACTTTGGATGGGGTTTGTTAGGCCCAATAGATCTATCGTTAGGATTCGCGTCAATTAGGGTATCTGTTCCCTAATTCTTAGATTACCAGACTTAATAAAAAGGGGCATATTCGATTTCGATAATTCAACCATAGAATGTAGTTTCACGTACTTGTGTCTATTTTGTAAATCATTTATAAAACCTGCATGTATTCTCATCCCAAAAATATTAGATTTTAAAAGTGGGACTATAACTCACTTTCACAGATATTTCCTTCCTCTGAAATAAGACTTGGCCACGGATCGATTCACGAACCTATACAAATATGTACATATATATCAAAGTATGATCAAAATATAATTACAACCATTCTTATTATGTTTTAAAGATTTGAGTGTATTAAATCAGCTGTCCTCGTTAGTAACCTACAACTAGTTGTCCACAGTTAGATGTACAGAAATAAATCTATATATATTATCTTGAATCAATCCACGACCCAGTGTATACACGTCTCAGGCTAGATCACAACTCAAAGTATATATATTTTTGGAATCAACCTCAACCCTGTATAGCTAACTCCAACATTACTGCATATAGAGTGTCTATGGTTGTTCCAAATAATATATATACATGGGTCGATATGATATGTCAAAACATTTGCATACGTGTCTATGGTATCCCAAGATTACATAATATATTAGAATACATGTATAATACAATATAAGTTAGCTAGGATATGATTTGTATAGATTTGTTAAACATTTCCCGTAGCTAAAAAGATCAAAAATATCCAATCTTGTTTTACCCATAACTTCTTCATTTTAAATCCGTTTTGACTGAATCAAATTGCTATGGTTTCATATTGAACTCTATTTTATGAATCTAAATAGAAAAGGTATAGGTTTATAGTCAGAAATATAAGTTATAAGTCGTTTTTGTAAAGGTAGTCATTTCAGCCGAAAGAACGACGTCTAGATGACCATTTTAGAAAACATACTTCCACTTTGAGTTTAACCTTAATTTTTGGATATAGTTTCATGTTCATATGAAAAATCATTTTCCCAGAAGAACAACTTTTAAATCAAAGTTTATCATAGTTTTTAATTATCCAAACCAAAACAGCCCCCGGTTTCACTACGACGGCGTATATCCGATTTTATGGTGTTCATCGTGTTTCCAGGTTTTAAATCATTAAGTTAGCATATCATATAGATATATAACATGTGTTTAGTTGATTTTAAAAGTCAAGTTAGAAGAATTAACTTTTGTTTGCGAACAAATTTAGAATTAACTAAACTATGTTCTAGTGATTACAAGTTTAAACCTTCGAATAAGATAGCTTTATATGTATGAATCGAATGATGTTATGAACATCATTACTACCTCAAGTTTTCTGGATAAAACTACTAGAAATGATAAAAATGGATCTAGCTTCAAAGGATCCTTGGATGGCTTGAAAGTTCTTGAAGCAGAATCATGACACGAAAACAAGTTCAAGTAAGATTTCCACTCGAAATAAGATTGTTATAGTTACAGAAATTGAATCAAAGTTTGAATATGAATATTACCTTGAATTAGAAAGATAACCTACTATAAATAACAAAGGTTCCTTGATCTTAGATGATTACTTGGAATGGATTAGAAAGCTTGGAAGTAGACTTGCAAACTTGAAAGTATTCTTGATTTTTATGAAACTATACTTATGGAATTTATGAAGAACACTTAGAACTTGAAGATGGAACTTGAGAGAGATTAATTAGATGAAGAAAATTGAAGAATGAAAGTGTTTTTAGGTTTTTTTGGTCGTTGGTATATGGATTAGATATAAAGGATATGTAATTTTGTTTTCATGTAAATAAGTCATGAATGATTACTCATATTTTTGTAATTTTATGAGATATTTCATGCTAATTGCTAAATGATGGTTCCCACATATGTTAGGTGACTCACATGGGCTGCTAAGAGCTGATCATTGGAGTGTATATACCAATAGTACATACATCTAAAAGCTGTGTATTGTACGAGTACGAATACGGGTGCATACGAGTAGAATTGTTGATGAAACTGAACGAGGATGCAATTGTAAGCATTTTTGTTAAGTAGAAGTATTTTGATAAGTGTCTTGAAGTCTTTCAAAAGTGTATGAATACATATTAAAACACTACATGTATAAACATTTTAACTGAGTCGTTAAGTCATCGTTAGTCGTTACATGTAAATGTTGATTTGAAACCTTTAAGTTAACGATCTTATTAAATGTTGTTAACCCAATGTTTATTATATCTAATGAGATGTTAAATTATTAAATTATCATGATATTATAATATATTACTATATCTTAATATGATATATATATATATATATATATATATATATATATATATTTAAATTTCGTTACAACGATAATCGTCACATATTTGTCTCGTTTCGAAAACCTTAAGTTAGTAGTCTTGTTTTTACATATGTAGTTCATTGTTAATATACATAATGACATGTTTAATTATCATTTATCATGATTAAACATAGTGTATCAATATCTTAATATGATTCATATATATTTAGTAAGACGTTGTTATAACGATAATCGTTATATATATCGTTTCGAGTTTCTTAATTCAATAAACTCAATTTTATGTATATAACTCATTGTTAAAATACCTAATGAGATACATACTTATCATAATATCATGTTAACTATATATATATATATATATATATATATATATATATATATATATATATATATATATATATATATATATATCCATATATATGTCATCATATAGTTTTTACAAGTTTTAACGTTCGTGAATCACCGGTCAACTTGGGTGGTCAATTGTCCATATAAAACCTATTTCAATTAATCAAGTCTTAACAAGTTTGATTGCTTAACACATTGGAAACATTTAGTCATGTAAATATCAATCTCAATTAATATATATAAACATGGAAAAGTTCGGGTCACTACAGTACCTACCCGTTAAATAAATTTCGTCCCGAAATCTTAAGCTGTTGAAGGTGTTGACGAATCTTCTGGAAATAGATGCGGGTATTTCTTCTTCATCTGATCTTCACGCTCCCAGGTGAACTCGGGTCCTCTACGAGCATTCCATCGAACCTTAACAATCGGTATCTTGTTTTGCTTAAGTCTTTTAACCTCACGATCCATTATTTCGACGGGTTCTTCAATGAATTGAAGTTTTTCATTGATTTGGATTTCGTCCAACGGAATAGTGAGATCTTCTTTAGCAAAACATTTCTTCAAATTCGAGACGTGAAAAGTGTTATGTACCGCCGCGAGTTGTTGAGTTAGCTCCAATTGGTAAGCTACTGGTCCGACATGATCTATAATCTTGAATGGTCCAATGTACCTTGGATTTAGTTTCCCCCGTTTACCAAATCGAACAACGCCTTTCCAAGGTGAAACCTTAAGCATGACCATTTCTCCAATTTCAAACTCTATATCTTTTCTTTTACTGTCCGCATAGCTCTTTTGTCGACTCTGAGCGGTTTTCAATCGTTGTTAAATTTGGATGATTTTCTCGGTAGTTTCTTGTATTATCTCCGGACCCGTAATCTGTCTATCTCCCACTTCATTCCAATAAATTGGAGACCTGCACTTTCTACCATAAAGTGCTTCAAACGGCGCCATCTCAATGCTTGAATGGTAGCTGTTGTTGTAGGAAAATTCTGCTAACGGTAGATGTCGTTCCTAACTGTTTCCAAAATCAATAGCACATGCTCGTAGCATGTCTTCAAGCGTTTGTATCGTCCTTTCACTCTGCCCATCAGTTTGTGGATGATAGGCAGTACTCATGTCTAGACGAGTTCCTAATGCTTGCTGTAATGTCTGCCAGAATCTTGAAATAAATCTGCCATCCCTATCAGAGATAATAGAGATTGGTATTTCATGTCTGGAGACGACTTCCTTCAAATACAGTCGTGCTAACTTCTCCATCTTGTCATCTTCTCTTATTGGCAGGAAGTGTGCTGATTTGGTGAGACGATCAACTATCACCCAAATAGTATCAAAACCACTTGTAGTCCTTGGCAATTTAGTAATGAAATCCATGATAATGTTTTCCCATTTCTATTCCGGGATTTCAGGTTGTTGTAGTAGACCTGATGGTTTCTGATGTTCAGCTTTAACCTTAGAACACTTCAAACATTCTCCTACATATTTAGCAATATCGGCTTTCATACCCGGCCACCAAAAGTGTTTCTTGAGATCTTTATACATCTTCCCCGCTCCGGGATGTATTGAATATCTGGTTTTATGTGCTTTTTTAAGTACCATTTCTCTCACATCTCCAAACCTTGGTACCCAAATTCTATCAGTCCTATATCGGGTTCCGTCTTCCCGAATATTAATATGTTTCTCCGATCCTTTGGGTATCTCATTCTTCAACTTTCCTTCTTTTACAACCCCCTGTTGCGCCTCCTTTACTTGAGTAGTAAGGTTAGTACGAATAATTATATTCATAGCTTTTACCCGTATAGGTTCTCTGTCCTTTCTACTCAAAGCGTCGGCTACCACATTCGCCTTCCTCGGGTGGTATCGAATCCCAAAATCATAATCATTCAATAGTTGAATCCACCTGCGTTGTCTCATATTCAGTTGCTTCTGATTAAATATATGTTGGAGACTTTTGTGGTCGGTATATATAATACTTTTGACTCCATATAAATAATACCTCCAAGTCTTTAATGCAAAAGCAACATCACCCAATTCCAAATCGTGAGTTGTATAATTTTGCTCGTGAATCTTCAATTGTCTAGACGCATAAGCAATCACCTTCGTTCGTTGCATTAATACACAACTGAGACCTTGCTTTGATGCGTCATAATAAATCACAAAATCATCATTCCCATCAGGCAATGACAATATAGGTGCCGTAGTTAGCTTTTTCTTCAATAACTGAAACGCCTTCTCTTGTTCATCCTTCCATTCAAATTTCTTCCCTTTATGCGTTAATGCAGTCAAGGGTTTTGCCATTTTGGAGAAATCTTGGATGAATCTTCTGTAGTAACCAGCCAATCCTAAAAATTGACGTATATGCTTCGGAGTTTTTGAGGTTTCCCACTTTTCAACGGTTTCGATCTTTGCTGGGTCCACCTGGATACCTTCTTTGTTCATTATATGACCGAGGAATTGAACTTCTTCCAACCAAAATGCACACTTTGAAAACTTAGCGTACAGTTTTTCTTTCCTCAATACTTCTAGCACTTTTCTCAAATGTTCTTCGTGCTCTTGATCATTCTTTGAGTAAATAAGTATGTCATCGATGAAAACAATGACAAACTTGTCAAGATATGGCCCACACACTCGGTTCATAAGGTCCATGAACACAGCTGGTGCGTTAGTCAATCCAAACGGCATAACCGTAAACTCGTAATGACCATAACGCGTCCTAAAAGCAGTTTTTGGAATATCATCCTCCTTTACTCGCATTTTATGATATCCAGAACGTAAATCGATTTTCGAATAAACCGACGAGCCTTGTAGTTGATCAAATAAGTCGTCAATTCTTGGCAGTGGATAACGGTTTTTGATGGTAAGTTTATTCAACTCTCTGTAGTCAATACACAACCTAAATGTACCATCCTTCTTCTTGACAAACAAAACAGGAGCTCCCCATGGTGATGTGCTTGGTCGAATGAAACCACGTTCTAATAGTTCTTGCAGTTGGCTTTGCAGTTCTTTCATCTCACTGGGTGTGAGTCTGTAAGGAGCACGAGCTATTGGTGCAGCTCCTGGTACAAGATCTATTTGAAATTCAACGGATCGATGTGGGGGTAATCCCGGTAATTCTTTCAGAAATACATCGGGAAATTCTTTTGCGACGGGAACATCATTGATGCTCTTTTCTTCAGTTTGTACTTTCTCGACGTGTGCTAGAACAGCATAGCAACCTTTTCTTATTAGTTTTTGTGCCTTCAAATTACTAATAAGATGTAGCTTCATGTTGCCCTTTTCTCCGTACACCATTAAGGGTTCTCTTTCTTCTCGTACAATGCGAATTGCATTTTTGTAACCTACGATCTCTGCTTTCTTCTCCTTCAGCCAGTCCATGCCAACTATTACATCAAAACTCCCTAACTCTACTGGTATCAAATCAATCTTAAATATTTCGCTACCCAGTTTAATTTCTCGATTCCGGCATATATAATCTGCTGAAATTAATTTACCGTTTGCTAATTCGAGTAAAAATTTACCATCCAACGGCGTCAATGGACAACTTAATTTAGCACAAAAATCTCTACTCATATAGCTTCTATCCGCACCCAAATCAAATAAAATGTAAGCAGATTTATTGTCAATAAGAAACGTACCCGTAACAAGCTCCGGGTCTTCCTGTGCCTCTGCTGCATTAATATTGAAAACTCTTCTGCGGCCTTGTCCATTCGTGTTATCCTGGTTCGGGCAATTTCTAATAATGTGGCCCGGTTTTCCACATTTATAACAAACTACATTGGCATAACTTGCTCTGACACTACTTGCTCCGCCATTACTCATTCCGATACCATTTATTCCTTTCGTTCTGTTAACCCCTGGTCCGTAGACCTCACACTTCACCACGCTATGACCATTTCTTTTACACTTGTTGCAAAATTTGGTGCAGAACCCCGAGTGATACTTTTCACACCTTTGACATAGCTGCTTCTGATTATTGTTGTTGTTGTTGCGGTTGTTATTGTTGTTGGGATGATTGTTGTAGTTGTTGTTGTTGTTTTGCCATTTGTTGTAGTTACGATTGATGTTGCGATTGTTGGGATAGTTGTTGTTGTTTTGGTGACTCTTATCACCGTTTTCCTCCCACTTTCTTTTGACTAGCTTCACGTTGGCCTCTTCGGCCGCCTGTTATTTAATTCTTCCCTCAATCTGGTTCAATAGTGTGTGAGCCATTCTACATGCCTTTTGTATGGAGGCAGGCTCGTGTGAACTTATATCTTCTTGGATTCTCTCCGGTAACCCTTTCACAAATGCGTCGATCTTCTCTTCCTCATCTTCGAACGCTCTCGGACACAATAGGCACAACTCTGTGAATCGTCTTTCGTACGAAGTAATATCGAATCCCTGTGTTTGTAACCCTCTAAGTTCTGACTTGAGCTTATTGACCTCGGTTCTAGGACGGTACTTCTCGTTCATCAAGTGCTTGAATGCTGACCACGGTAGCGCGTAAGCAGCATCTTGTCCCACTTGCTCTAGATAGGTATTCCACCATGTTAACGCAATACCTGTATAGGTATGCATAGCGTACTTCACTTTGTCTCCTTCAGTACACTTACTTATGGCAAACACCGACTCGACTTTCTCGGTCCACCGTTTCAATCCAATTGGTCCTTCGGTTCCATCAAATTCCAAAGGTTTGCAGGCAGTGAATTCTTTGTAGGAGCATCCTACACGATTTCTTGCGCCGTTAGATGCATTGCTAGATTTAGAGTTATTGTTGGTATGTAGCGCGGCCTGTACTGCGGCTATGTTTGAAGCAAGAAAGGCATGAAATTCCTCTTCGCTCATATTCAAGGTGTGTCGAGTAGTCGGTGCCATTTCCTTCAAAATAGCCAACTGAATCGAGTTAATCATACAGAATATTAAGAGTAGTCAATAGTATTTCGTAGCATAATATGAACTCATTTATAAAAGATTTTTCTTCATATTAGCGTTTTGTAAGTTTAAATTCGGGTACTACCTACCCGTTAAGTTCATACTTAGTAGCTAATATACAATTCAACTACTAAATTTTCATATGAAAAACTGATTATAATAATATATCACATACAAATATTCTTCAAACTTACAACTTCGCTATATTATATATAACATGAAATATAGTACACTTTGATACAGGACAGTTTTGAAGATAAATCTAGTTAATACGCAAGTTGTTCAGCAAAGAAAATAAAGACACGTAATTCATAAGTCCAGAAACAAGTCATGCATTCTGGTTTTACTAAGACGACTTCCCATCCTTGGTCTTGTGGAAAATAACCGTTATGACCATTGGCTAGGCAGCATGTTGTAATGTCGTCAAAAGGACGAGGGTTTCGTAATGTCCAACAGCCCCGTAATAATCTAAAAACCTTGTTTCTCACCCCAACTACTGAATTCGTCACTTGTGGGAAGGTTTTATTTAAAAGTTGCAATCCGATGTTCTTTTTCTCACTTTGGTAAGAAGCGAACATCACTAACCCGTAAGCATAACATGCTTCTTTATGTTGCATGTTAGAAGCTATTTCTAATTCACGAAATCCTATGTTGGGATATGTTGAGTCAAAATAGGTTCTTAACCCGTAGCGTAAAATTGTATTTGGGTTCCCCGCATTTAATGCTTTAAAGAAAACACGGCGTAACTTACGGTCTCCCCAGTGTTATATATCCCACCTATCAAAGGAAAGCCTTTTATAAACTAAGGCATTTCTGGAAAGTCTTTCAAATGTTTGACAAGTTAATTTCGCCATAACTAAATGTGCTGATGAATTCTGACCGACTCTAGACAAGATTTCCTCAATCATATCCTCTGGTAGGTCTTCTAAAATATTCGGTTGTCTACCCTTAACGTCCATTTTGTTTTTATACTGTAAAATAGACAAGGATTATATTCGTAAAAGATAATTAACAAACAATACAAGCAATTTTTACATAGAACATAAAAGTACAAGCACACTACAATACATATAATACACAACATGATTACAACCCTCTAATCTGAATTACTGGTTTCTTCTTCTTCGGACTTGGTTCGTTTTCCTCATTTTCTAGGAATATATGGTGTTCCTCTAATACGAGTCATCGTTTTATATAATGATTTAGAAAAACCTGGTGGTTTAGAGGTTCCCGGGTCATTGTTACATTTTAGGAAATACGGATGTTGTCGATACATATAAAGTTCATCGGGGTTGGAATCGGGTTTCTCTATTTTTATACCTTTTCCCTTATTATTTTCTTTCACTTTATTAAATTGGGTCGAGGTAATTTCTATAACATCATCGGAATCCTCATCGGGATCCGATTCATCGGAAAATTGGTAATCTTTCCAATATTTTGCTTCCTCGGCAGAAACACCATTGACCATTATTAACTTTGGTCCGTTGGTTGAGGATTTTCTTTTATTTAATCAATTTACTATAGGTATCAATATTTCTTCCTCCGGAACCTCTTCTTCTTCTGGTTCCTCCTCTTCCGATTCCTCCTCTTCTGGTTCCTCTTCTTCCGGTTCCTCCTCTTCCGGTTCCTCCTTTTCGGGAATTTGTGAATCTTCCCAAAATATATTCGACTCTTCATTATTATTAGGTGAATCAATGAGATTTGTACTAGAGGTAGACATCTATCACACAATATAAAACACGTTAAGAGATTAATATATCACATAATATTTACATGTTAATAATATATAGTTTCCAACAAAAATGTTAAGCAATCATTTTTAAAGAAAACACGGTCGAAGTCCAGACTCACTAATGCATCCTAACAAACTCGATAAGACACACTAATGCAAATTTTCTGGTTCTCTAAGACCAACGCTCTGATACCAACTGAAATGTCCCGTTCATATTGATTATAAACGTTCCATATTAATTGATTTCGTCGCGAGGTTTTGACCTCTATATGAGACGTTTTTCAAAGACTGCATTCATTTTTAAAACAACCATAACCTTTATTTTATCTATAAAGGTTTAAAAAGCATTACGTAGATTATCAAATAATGATAATCTAAAATATACCGTTTACACACGACCATTACATAATGGTTTACAATAAGAATATATTACACCAAAAATAAGTTTCTTGAATGCAGTTTTTACATAATATCATACAAGCATGGACTCCAAATCTTGTCCTTATTTTAGTATGCAACAGCGGATGCTCTTAATAATCACCTGAGAATAAACATGCTTAAAACGTCAACAAAAATGTTGGTGAGTTATAGGTTTAACCTATATATTATCAAATCGTAACAATAGACCACAAGATTTCATATTTCAATACACATCCCATACATAGAGATAAAAATCATTCATATGGTGAACACCTGGTAACCGACATTAACAAGATGCATATATAAGAATATCCTCATCATTCCGGGACACCCTTCGGATATGATATAAATTTCGAAGTACTAAAGCATCCGGTACTTTGAATGGGGTTTGTTAGGCCCAATAGATCTATCTTTAGGATTCGCGTCAATTAGGGTGTCTGTTCCCTAATTCTTAGATTACCAGACTTAATAAAAAGGGGCATATTCGATTTCGATAATTCAACCATAGAATGTAGTTTCACGTAATTGTGTCTATTTTGTAAATCATTTATAAAACCTGCATGTATTCTCATCCCAAAAATATAAGTGGGACTATAACTCACTTTCACAGATATTTCCTTCCTCTGAAATAAGACTTGGCCACGGATCGATTCACGAACCTATACAAATATGTACATATATATCAAAGTATGATCAAAATATAATTACAACCATTTTTATTATGTTTTAAAGATTTGAGTGTATTAAATCAGTTGTCCTCGTTAGTAACCTACAACTAGTTGTCCACAGTTAGATGTACAGAAATAAATTGATATATATTATCTTGAATCAATCCACGACCCAGTGTATACATGCCTCAGGCTAGATCACAACTCAAAGTATATATATATTTGGAATCAACCTCAACCCTGTATAGCTAACTCCAACATTACTGCATATAGAGTGTCTATGGTTGTTCCAAATAATATATATACATGGGTCGATATGATATGTCAAAACATTTGCATACGTGTCTATGGTATCCCAAAATTACATAATATATTAGAATACATGTATAATACAATATAAGTTAGCTAGGATATGATTTGTATAGATTTGTTAAACATTTCCCGTAGCTAAAAAGATAAAAAATATCCAATCTTGTTTTACCCATAACTTCTTCATTTTAAATCCGTTTTGAGTGAATCAAATTGCTATGGTTTCATATTGAACTCTATTTTATGAATCTAAACAGAAAAGGTATAAGTTTATAGTTGAAAATATAAGTTACAAGTTATTTTTGTAAAGGTAGTCATTTCAGCCGAAAGAAGGACGTCTAGATGACCATTTTAGAAAACATACTTTCACTTTGAGTTTAACCTTGATTTTTGGATATAGTTTTGATGTTACACGAGGTGTATATAAAATAGCTATTAATTTTAGCAGAAAAATACTATTAAATACGATACAATTTTACACAAGATATTTATTTATTTAGAGAATGGATATACTTAAACCTTGCTACAACACTTATAGACAGTGTACCTAATCGTACAGTAGTGTAGTTTTTAGTAAGTCCGGTTCGTTCCACAGGGAAATCTTTAAACAAAGCTTAACGCTATATTAGTTTACTTTTATAAAAATACAAATATATATATAAGAAATATTATTATTATAAAGGGGGGTTTTTACCGTTTAATGACCGGTTTGTCGATTTTAAAACTTTAGTCGCAGTTAAAACCAAATGTAAAATATTAAAAATAAATACAAGACTTAAATTAAAGCGTAAAGTAAATAACGATAATGAAATTGCGAATAATAAAAGTGCGATAAAATAAACTTACGATAATTAAAAGTGCAATTAAATACAATAACAATAAAAAGTACGATAATTAGAAGTGCAATTAAATATAAAATAAAGGAAATTAAATATGAAATAAAAGAATTATGCTTATTTAAACTTCCGTAATCATGATGTTTGACGTGTTGATTTTAGTTTTATGCCCATGGATTAATTGTCCTTTGTCCTGGATTATTTAATATGTCCGTCTGGTTTTTGTCCATAACAGTCCATCAGTCATAAATATAAAGTGCGAGTGTCCTCGTCAAATTATCCTTATACCCGAGGTTAAATATTCCAACTAATTGGGGACTTAAACTGTAACAAGATTTTAATACTTTGTTTAATAATTACACCAGGATGTCGACTGAGTGTAACCCAAGGTTTTAATATTTTGTTATCAATTATGCCAAGTGTCCTTTTACATAATTTCACCCCTGTTTTAATTATTCTAGTGGCTATTAATCCATTCCCATGTCCGGTTAAATGAACGATTATTCGTACATATAAATACCCTGCCCATCGTGTCCGATCGAGTGTATATGGTAATTTATAGGGACGCCCAATTGTAAATCTTTATATTAACATTAACAAACTATCATTTAGTTAAACAAATATAAAGCCCATTAATAGCCCATAGTCTAATTTCCACAAGTGTCGTTCATTTGTCCAAACCCCAATTATGGTACAAAGCCCAATTACCCAATTTTAGTAATTAGCCCAACATCATGATTACTTCGGATTAAATAAGCATAATAATAACTTAGCTACGAGACATTAAATTAAAAAGGTTGAACATAACTTACAATGATTAAAAATAGCGTAGCGTTACACGGACAGAATTTCGACTTACACCCTTACAACATTTGCTAACATACCCTTATTATTAGGATTTAAAATTAAAATTAAAATTAAAATATAAATTATATATATATATTACGATATAGATAGAGAGATGAAGAAAAAGGATGATAAAAATGATCAGAATTCGGTTGGCTTTATAGGGATTTGAGTTCAGGTATACTCCGCCACTCGCGGCCCTTTTTGCCTTCAAACTCCGCGAGTCGCGGAGTTTGTAAATACAGCTCACTCCAGTTTGGAGTCTTTCTTGCCGACGGTTTTTATTATTTATTATAATATATAAATAATTATAAGAATTATTTAAATATTATATTATATTTATGTGCATAGTTGACTTGTAATTTTTAGTCCGTTGCGTCGAGCGTTGAGAGTTGACTCTGGTCCCGGTTCCGGATTTTCGAACGTCCTTGCGTACAATTTAATATCTTGTACTTTGCGTTTTGAATCTTGTACTCTTGTAATTTCGAGACGTTTCTTATCAATAATTGGAACCTCTTTGATTGTATTTTGTACTTTTGAGCTTTTTGGTCGTTTGCGTCTTCAATTCGTCGAATCTGTCTTTTGTCTTCACCTTTTATTATTTAAACGAATATCACTTTTAAATAGAACAATTGCAACTAAAAGCTTGTCTTTCTTGAGGAATAATGCTATGAAATATATGTTCGTTTTTAGCATTATCAAATATTCCCACACTTGAGCGTTGCTTGTCCTCAAGCAATATCGTCTTGAAATACTAGAATCACTTCTTTATTCTTCACACTTTGTACATCAGTGATTTCTATACGGCGGTATAAACAATGGTAGTAACGATATGGTTTACAGTCCCACATGACTATAAAAATTTAGATCCATTAAGGAAATTGGATCTTTATGAAAACAATTGATCTTTTGAAAATTAAATCTAGTTTTTACCCTAGATAAGTTTTCCGGAATAACCCTTTACCGGTGTTTGCAAAATATTTTTGTGGGTTTAGTGGGTTTCAGATTTGAAAATTTTAGCTCAAAACTTATGGTTTTGTGTCACCCACTTGCTAACCTTGTATTTGGAAAGCAACACATCCAGTTTACTTGTCCCGTATATTACCTTTCGGTAAACTACCGTCTGGTTGTAAAGGAAAGCGTTGAAAAAGCAACTGTTAAGGCAATGTCCCCTGACATGCTTTTAATTATGGTCTATAACGTGTCGGACGCAATTACTATCCTTGGTAGGAGCAATAGTAAAGCTCATCCTTATGATTTTTCGGTCTGGCACAAGGTCCTGTCTTTGACCACTATGCAACCACCGTTCTTACGGTTGACACCTGATTTAGTTCAGGTGACCTAATGAATTCCATGTGAATTTCTAGGATTTTACGTTCAATGGTAATGAACGCATTGAAAATAGGGTTTTCAGAAAACAAATCGGTTTGTAATTTTGATCAAAATATTTTCTCGTTTAAGCTCGAGTTTAGATATCATTGAATTCCATGAGTTTGTAATTCTCAATCTTTAAGGTCAATCTCAAGGATTGAGTAATATCAGGCTTAAAAGCTGATTTTTGATCTTTTAAGGAGATTATCCTTTCTGGGGATCTGATTCATTAGTCTTATCCAGCTAATTTGCATGGTGCCCCCCATTGTACGAGATAAGTCCTTCTCATGGTTAGGATAAATCTGACCACTTGGCGACCCTGTTTAATGCTGAGGTCCGTGGATTTCCTGCTGATTTTAGTGATGACTTTTCTAGATTTTTCGTCAACCTACAGCTGGTCTGGACGACAACTTCTTGACCTAAATCAAGAAGCGCGTGTCTTTTTCGGAAGACTTTACTTCCTTTTAATGATGGAATTGATTCATCGTGTAGATCCATCTCTTCTTTTCTTTCATCGGGTAAAACAGTTTAGTTTAGTCCAAAGCAAAAGTATTTTCAGTTATTTGTACAAAAATATGTGACATATGTTTTGAATAACTTGGTAAATTTTCCCACAACTGGCTTTTATTTTCCTTTTTATCGTCCTCTATTCCATTTTAAATGATTTTTAACATTTTGGTTTGTTTCTCAATTTATGTCCTTTCTGAGGTAACAATAATTTCGGTATTAAAACCTAGTTTTATCGTTCATAAATATGCATAAACATGATTTTGAGTTCATTTAATTGAAAATTTTGAAAAATTTTACTAGAATTGGGTAGTCAGTATATAAGACTAGGGCTGTTCTTTATTATCAGAGAGCACTAGATTCTAATACAACTACTACTTTACTAGTATTTCTAATGGTAACCCAGTGTTTAAGATAAAAATTTTAAAATCCGAAAAAATTTAATCCCTTCCCACACTTAAGATCTTGCAATGCCCTCATTTGCAAGAAATCAGTAACAATTTAAATTATTGAGGGTGATTTGTGTGAAAATGATTAAATGTTTACCAAAGTTTCCAAATATATTGGCGTTTGTTTGTTGAATGATAAATGGTGCACATCATTTGTTCATTCCGTCTTGTTGTTATTTCACATATATTTTGCATCTTGTCGTCAAAATTAGTTGCTTTTGCTGAACTTAATGCCAGTCTTTGAAAATGCGTTGTTTTACCCTGTTGTGTACATAAGATAAACTGCAAACATATATACATATTTTTGAAGTTTGGTATATTACCCCACATTCAAAAATTATTAAAATCTAAGAATAAAAGTTAGAAAATTATAAAAACTATTACAATATTAACATAAGTATGAAACGTATCAACATTACAAATTACAAAATAAATAAAACTAAGTAGACTAGGGATGATACTGATACCAATAGGGG